>NC_056735.1:988486853-988586853 GCF_019279795.1 Protopterus annectens | reverse complement strand
CAACGGGGTAGAAACCCAGTTTCAGTGGAGGCCTGGAGAGAAAAGCTCCAAATTATTACAAAGCATTTTATAAGAACAATAATTTTACAGTCTTCAAAAATAAAACAAAAACATTTGCAGTTTAAATAATTATAACAAATTAGTCATAATATAAAAACAATGGTTAAAAATCGATACAAAGTATATAACAATCATTTAATATCTATAGAAATTAAAGGTAAGTTAGTATAATACCAATAAGAATTGCAATATGAAGTGAAGAAAAACAGGCTTATGGTATATTTAGAAAGAAAGTCAGGAAATAGAATTAGATAGCAGTAAGGAAGTAAGTGAAGAAGGGAGAGTAAGGAAGTGTAAGGAATAAAAAGATACCTGTTCACATTTAGAGATATAGATGGATTTGAACAAGAACAGAACCATGTTTTAGTTAGGAAGTCTTTCAGAGTGGTTTTGAAAGATGGGAGGGAGAGTATAGACCTGATGGATACAGGTAAGGAGTTCCTGGCCTTTGCAACTTTGTGCAAACAAGTACAGACAATGTTCAGCAAATTTGTTAGGTTTGGAGAAAGACGTGAGTTTTTGGTCACTGGATCACAATGACTGACTAGGAACATAGTTGTATAGAATGTTTTTTAGTGTTGGACAGACAAATGGATGCTGGAAAATTTTATAGGTGGTAAGTTGTGTATATGTTAGTTCATGTGGCGGTTCTAACCAATTTAGACTTTACAGTGCTATAGAGTAGTGGGTTCTGAAAGGGGTATGTGCTACAAATTTAGCAACTTTGTTATAGCTTTGTTCATCTTTTCATTTTTGTAAAGCCTGGAGTTTAGTAAGGATAGGAGTGCCATAAGGAAGAGTGGGGAGGATATAAGTAGTGGCAAGTGTAATTTTAGTTGCGTCAATGAGAAAGTTTTTGGCTCTGTAAAGCATTCCTAGCTTTTGGTGAGTTTCTGTTATGCAATTTTGTATATGCAGGTCGAATTTAAGATTACCCCTAATAGTTTACTATGAGAAGTGACTTCAGTGGTTGTATTATCAAGAGGCAGAACTTTAAATATGTTTTTTTTCTGAGAAAAAAGTAGTAGTTTGGTGTTTTTTGGGTTGAACATGAGTTGTGTACAAAGCCATTTTTTTCAGTGGCTGTTAAAGCTTCCTGAGTATTTTTTTGGAGGTGCACCATGGTTCAGATCTCCAAATGAGAGTGGAATCATCTGTGCTTTGTATTAGGGTGGTCTGTTGTGAGAAAGTATAGAGGGCGTTGGTGAAAATGTTAAAGAGGAGGGGACCAAGGATAGAGCCTTGTGGTAGACTGATGGTGACTGGGACGTAAGGAGAGAGTGTGGAGTGCCATTTTACTGACTGATATCTATTGGACAGTTAGCTTTTAAATCAAAGTAGTTAATACTTCTAAAGTTGTTTATTGGTGCATCTCTGACTAGTCTGGAGGTTAGTGGAGAGAAGGTCTCATTCTTGATAAATTTAAACATGTAGGAGGTGAGTAGAAAGTTAGCATGTTGCTTCAACGTTAGACAGTAACTGTTTCAATAGTTTTATAATGGTGTTCATTTTCTGGGGACAGAGTGATGAATCTATATCTGGAGCGTCAGGTGAAATGAATGGTGGATGCATTTTTTTTCAGAGGCTGCAGCAATTAGGAGGAGAACATATTTTAGCTAAGCCAGTAAGATACCATTACATATGGCATTCCAACAGGGTCTGGATAGAATAGATAATAATAGGACATAGTTGATTGTGTGTGTGGGTGTGGGTGTGCATGTATGTGCGTGTGTGCATGCATGTGCGTACATGTGTGCGCGTGTGTGTGTGTGTGTGTGTGTGTGTTTGTTTGTGTGTGTGTGGTCCAGGAAAAGATGGAAATTTAAGAAGCTGTCCAACCAAATTCTTAGTTATTTGAATTAAATAGCATTTTAATAGTGTTGTTCAGATGATCAAGGATTTGTAGAGGTCTAGAGATAGAACTGAGCTTTTGTCTAGTACAAAAAGCATTGTTTTTTGCTTTCAAAGAGTTAAGCAATAATTGCTCATCACTAACATGTTGAACAAAGGCATGAAAATTGGCATGAAGTTCAGGTACAAAACATGAGAGGAATTGAGAAAGAGTAGTTGGAGTAGAATAGATCCACACTATAAGCATAAGACAGGAGATGAAGATGAAGTAAGCCAAGAGGGAGTTTGTTAGTATAGACAGAAGAGAGGAGAGATGTCAGAATGGATTCTTGGGGAAGATATTTATGCAGAGGAATTGATGAAGAGGTTGATGAGAAGAAATTGCCAGAGAAGTACCAGTTAGAGAGGTAGTTTTTCCACCATGGCAACATGTCATCTTTAAAGCCTATTTCAATGAGATGACTTAGGAGAACTGAGTGACTGACAAGATCAAAGGCTCAGATGAGGTCAATAAAAATTATCTCCAGTAATTAGGCCATTGCCATTCCAAGAAGAATGCTGTCATTGAATGTGCAGATAGCTCTAGACGTACTGTGTCCAGACCAAAACCATACTGCTTTTGAGACAAGAGGTGGCATTGGATAATGTACTGAGGGAGGTGCAAGTAAAGTCATTTTACAGACTCTTACCTAAAGTAGGATAGAACTGGGCTAGAAGTCTGAAGGACTGGAAGGACTGGGTTTTTTAGGGAGAGGTTTTTAAACAGCAATTAAAATGGTCTATTTTAATAACAATACCCATTTGCTGAAGCAAATGAGAACTGAGGAACTCAAGCCATGTGCCACAGGAACTACAGCTCTCACCTTTAAACCTTTGCACCAACTGCCATTTCTATGTCGACATTGCATTCCTTACACCCTAAATCATCTCTTTAGTCTATGAGTCACAAAAATGCCATGCCCTCTAAATGGGAAATAGCTAGAGTCAGACCAGTGTCAAAAAACAGAAACTCAAACACATCTAGTAATTATAAGCCCATCTGCATCTTCTTCATGCTTGGCAAAATACTTGAGGAAATAATTTACATCCAGTTATCCATCCACATGCATACATGCAGAATAATAGCATAATAGCAACACAGATTCTGGGTGGGTTGTTGAAGAATGACTGCTCTGTACACACTAACTCATGACAGTCTGCTAAAGAGAGATAAATGCCATCAAACTGAGGCAGTCCTGTCAGCTTAACAAAAACATTCAGCTCAGTCAGTCTTTCTTCCCCTCCTCCTTTTGGGTTCTTATCTTAACTAACATTAACCTCCATGCTTCCATGTGGTTTAATGACTTTCTATCTGGAACATTCTTAAAAGTACAAGTTGGTACCACTTCTTCCCCAGATTAGGTAAAGGGTCCCTGATCCCTCAGCTGGTATATGGCCTCTCTGTCATGGTAACTGCATCACAAAATAAAGAACACCTTACACTGTACTTCTGACAACATTTGCAGAGTCATATCCCTGTCCTGAAGTTGAGGACATACCAGCCTCTCGTCAGCAAAAGCCAATTGTCTGCCTCTACCACAAAGAAGAATCCTTTAACTCTTGTTCAAGTATATCAAATAATAAACCTTCTCCTTTCCTGCACAAAGAATCCAACAGAGATGTTTGCCTTCAATTATGTATTTATTTATTTATTTATTTTTTGTTATCCATTTAGCAACATTTTTAAATTGTCTTGTTAGACACAATGTTAGAAATGGTCTGCATCATTGAATATTGATCTCTGTTCAAATTCAAAAATTGAATCAATCTCTACATCACATTTACCCATCTCACTGCTGGATAGATGTATCATTATATTATCTTTGCATTTATTACACTAGGGGCCAGATTCACGATGGCTTGCACGGAGTCTAAGAGTAGAGTAAGACTCCATGCAGCCATCATGTCCAAAGAGCGATCCAGGAACAGTCTGTAGGGGCATGTAAGAGAGCTCCTAAAATGGCTCTTACACGGACAGGGCTGGGATATGCAAATTACCTCAATTGCAGGCGAAAGGCATGCAAATGAGGTAGATTTGCGATTCTGGAAACCCGAACCTGTCCGAGTAAGAGCAGTGTTATTTGCAGAAATGTACTCAGTTGACAACTGAGTACCATTCTGCAAAGAGCAAAACGGAGCCGTGACAGCTCCAAATAAAGGTTGCATCCAGTGCAGGAAGCATGCCAATGGCCAAATATACGGCCATTGGAAATGTTTCCTGATGCAATATGAAAATAAAAATATTTTTTTTCCGATGTTTAAGCGTAGCTCAGTGCCGCGCAAATGGGATGCACTCTAAAACCCAGAATACTAAAAATTAAAACCCACAAATGTGGATTTTGTTGAAATTGTCAATGGACAATGCAAGGGAATGGCAGGCTGAAGACAACATGGCCACCGAGTAGAGGTTGCCAAGGGGGGAAGCTCAGTCTAAGACATGTAACCAAGCATTAGTAGGCAATCCTATGTAAATGAGCATTAGGATAGTGAATTGCAAGTTTACATAGCAAATAAGCACAGTCAGTTGAGTGTAGGAGTAGGATATGGGGAGTAACAGAGTAGAAGATAAGTGACATCACGAGGGGGGTATGTATGAAAGACGTGAAGCTCATTGGAGCAGAGTGGCATGTGACAGCTGTCATTTACACATCGTGGAAAGAGGTGTGTCAACAGGTAGGCTAGGGAAAGGCAAGAAATGGAAGGTGAATGCTGTGGATAACACCAAAGTTTCTTGCTGAGCGTGTATGCGCACGTGTGTACACGTGTAAACCCTAGTAAAACAGAGTGTGCGCGTGTAAGCATGAGTGCATTCGTTTAAGCTGGAGTAAGCATGTATAAGGCTGTTTAAAGAGCTGTAAGTGCATTTGCACTGGTGTGCACGCGTTTTAACCCGAAAGCAAGTTTTACTCTGTGTAAGCATATGCGCGCGCAAGTTAGCTGCTGTGTGCGTGTTTTTGCTTGTGTGTGGCGCCCCCCATCCCCCCTCAGGAAACAGAAAGGAAAAAGGAAGCACAACAAATAGTAGGAAGCTACCAGGGAGTACTAGCAGAGCTAGTAGGTGAAAACAATCAGAATCAGGCAATTACACAGGCAGTACACTAGCCCAGCCCAGCCTAGCACTTAAAACTCTGCAAACAACAGTCCATTATGTTTCTCACAACAGACACTGCAGTAAGCTAATAGAAGTGAAAACTGAAAAAGCTTTACTGAGACAAAGAAATGTTAGGGGCTGCCATTGCTGTTATAAGGCGACATATGCAACATGCTGAGGGTGGTGACAATGGAAATGCTGCTGGACAACATACAGTGAGGAGACGGAGAAGAGTGTACAGGCCCAGGGTAACTTACCAGGGGCTACATGAGCTGGAGATAGTAGAGCGTTATAGAGTGGACAGAGGCCTCCTGCAGCAAATTGTTGAGCTGTGCAGGCCATGCCTCACACACAGAACCAACAGAGGGGAACTCATCCCAGTGGAAACCAAGGTATGTGTTGGCCTAAGAATATTAGCAGCAGGTACCTTCCAGAGACCAACTGGTGATATGATGGGGATATCACAGGCATCAGCATCCAGGGTACTACATCAGTTCATGGATGCCATGTCAGCACATGGTGATCATGTATATTTCCCCAATTCCCATGAGGTATTGGCCAGCAATATGCATCTCTTCCAGCAAATAGCGGAATACCCTGAGGTAGTGGGTGCAATAGACTGCACGCACATATGCATCAAAGCACCAGCCGGTGAGCGGGGTAGGGTCTACTTCAACCGCAAGGGCTTCCCCTCCATCAACTGCCAGGTCGTGTGTGATGCCCAGGGCATAATACTGAATGTGTGTGCAGGCTGCCCTGGAAGCTACCATGATTCCCATATCTGGCATCTGACGCAGCTGTACCAGACATTTGCCAATGGGGACATCCCACATGGTCACCTAGTGGGGGATGCTGGCTATGCACTGGAGCCGTGGCTGATGACACCCATCAGAAATGCACACACACCTGAAAAGGAACGCCATAATGAGGCACACGCACAAACATGTAATGTAATAGAGCGTGTGTTTGGGCTGCTGAAATCACAGTTTCAGTGCCTGGACACATCTGGTGGAGCCTTGCAGTACTCACCAACTACATGTACCCAAATTGTCATGGTATGTGCTATGCTACATAATATGATCCTGCAAAAACAGCTGCAGCAGGACCAGCATAGGCCTGGGCTAAACAGCCCCCCACCATTGCCAAGGTCATCACAGGCAGAGCGTGACTCGGAGGAGGAACAACCTGAGCCTGCCCCAATAGGCAGAAGGAGGCGTGCCCAGTATGCTTTGGCTTTGGCAAAGAGGTAACGCATAGCACATACACTGGCTCAGTAGGAACTCTGGAATGATACCTCTCTCCGACTCGCACATATAGTAAAAGGGATGCCTAAGTTGACACTACCTGCTTTCAAACATGTACAGGGAGTGTAGTATGTGCAGCCGACATAGGCAGCCCTGCAGCACCACCTAAGGCATGATTGCCATGTGTTAAGCATTATAAAGCACTGCTAAACAGCATTTACCACCATGTAGTATATGCAAACAAAATCCCACACACCAACTAGCACAACTGTGGTCAATATTCAGTAATATTGGGCAACGTCCAGCAACATTGGTGAATATTGAGCAATGTCGGACAAGCCTGGTCTAAGTAGGGCATAGCTGAACAAAAGCCAACATGCTCATATTTGCTTAACTGGCCCTTAAGCAGTCTGGTCTGCTCAGTATGAAAATATAAAGCAGTGATGGGCCTCGAACCCAGGATACTGTGCACTATAGCCAAAGTATTGAACCACTACACCATGACAGTATTACGGTGGTCAGCCTGTATGAAGGAATGTTGATAAGTCTTTGCAAAGTATTTCATGGAAACCCTGCAGGAACAGCATAATCCTTTTCGAGTTATGACACAAAGGTGAGTCCTGCAGTGAGAACAGAACCTGACTTCCAACACACACTGTATAAATGTTAATATCGGTCATGTTCGCACACATCAACAAATGTAGTGGACCTCAGACAGCAACATACTGAAAGGTCACACTGGGCATGCTCACACAATTGAATAAATGAGACAAATGTCAGGCAACAAAACACGGAATGGCAGAACTGGGCATGCTTACACAATTAGGCCATGTCTGAGTACAGCGGTGGGCCATGCATATCTGGCAGTTGCATGTGTTAACCCAGGAACCTGTCACTATACAGCAATCCGACCTGTGCACACAGTTATATGACAAGAGACACATCTATAATATAGTGAAACCCTGTCATAATCAAATATGTTCTGCAGATACCAAAGTTGTTCATAGAAACTGGTTAAGCAAAGATGATAAAGACCTGCAAACAGTATCAGCAATAAACATTGTGCATCTTGAACATTAGCATAGGTTCAGAGGTCGATACTAGGCTATCTGCCCTAGGGCATGTACAAGCCAAGCCAGACTGTGTTTTGCATTCACAACCCTGTCAATTACTTCACTGTGTGTGTGAATAGTAGGTCATACAAGATAGCCCATGTATGTTTAGGCTAGTATGCCTCTGTCTAGCAGGGACACAGAAGATATCCCAGGGGTAAACATATGATCACCCATACAGTCGTCAAGATGTCTCCAATAGGTGGTCAGTGGGTAGCTCTGCCTATGTGAAAGTGGGATTACATTCTGGAGTGAGTGGAGCCTCTGGGATAAGAATCTGTCCCTCCACAATGTCCTATTAACATCTGTGCTGAGGTATACGTCCCTGGAGTGTGTAGCTCCAAGGGAGTTGAATATCCTGAGGTGGAGCATGTCCAGTAATTCTGGGTTGGGTATATCTGTAAACAACAGGCACACATCATATCTGAGTAGGTGGTAAGCGACTGAGTAGAGCTGGAGTTACTGCATCTGAACTGTGCATCTGTGTGAGTCCCTAGATCTGCTTGGTGAGGAACTTCCATGGCCAGCACAGTTGCTGCAGGTGTTGGTTAAGGTACACCCCAAATGTGGCATTGTAACCAAGCATGGATGTGATGAGTATAGGGGCACAATGACCTCACCTGATCTAGATGTGAAACCATATGGGATAAGGTGGCCCACATAGAAGATGTGTCCAACCACTTTGGCAACGTGAATGTCAAAGGCAACAGTACGAACATGTCATGTCCCCAAACCCCTAACAACTCCTACCGTATGTAATGGAGTACTACCTATGTGGTAATGTGTGGGCATGTTGTTATTCCCAAAGGGGATGACTACGCAACTAATGGCATTTAGCTGTAGGCCATGACTCAGGCACCAGTCATCCATCTCTGTGAGACCCTGTTTGAGTATGCATGTGGCAGCTGGAGAGTTGATCATGGCAAGTGCAAACATGTTCAGCCATATTCCCCCCTGTGGTAGCCTGTACGTCAGACAAATATATAGTGAACAAGAGAGGTCCCAGGACCGAGCCGTGTGGGATGCCATGTGTAACTGGTGTATAGTCAGACATGGCACCTGCAATTCTGACCATGTGTGTGCTATCCCTGATCCAGGTATCAATCCATCGTGTGAAATATGTGTCCATATCGACTCTGGTGAGCCTATGCATAATGGCCCAGTGGGTTATTGTGCTGAAGGGTTTTGCAAGGTTCAGGTAGGCTGTGTGGACAGCCATCCCTATGTCGATGGACCTGTTAGCCATTTAAAGAATGCAAACAGGTTCAAGAGGCAAGATCTGCCCACAACAACACTGAAATGTGAAGAACACAGTGTCCGTAGGTTCCCGATGTCTATGTGTATGAGTCCCATGACAATACACTCCATAGCTTTGCAGAACAGGCTACTTAGGCTTATAGGGCAGTATTGTCTGTAGTCCGTTGTGGCACCAACTCTGTGGAGTGGGACCACTGCAGCTGTACACCATTCCTTGGGTACATATCCTGTGGTAACTCCGATATTGAACAGTGATGTAATGTGAGGGTTACGTCTGTCATGATCCTCATGTAAGATGCAGGCTGGGACACTGTCTGGTCACATTGATACTGTGATGTACGCTTTGGGGAGGGCAGCACTCACCTGCTGTGTGATGTCAGGGAGGTTATACTCTGTTGGGATGGATAGATGCCCCTTAGGGGGGATGGGTGGGAGACATCTGCACTGAACCTGTTTGCCAGGATGTTGGCAATGCCAGTGGGTTCAGGGTAAGTTTAGTCAGTATGCAGTAACTCACAGCATATCAGTGAGTGTCCACCCAGGTTCCTGACATAACTGAAGAAGGCCGTGTGATAGTCCTACGTGTCTGTTGCAATAGTTCGGTGGAAGCGGCCCTTAGAAAAGTTCATGAGTGATCGTAGCTGTCTGCTAGTACAGATCACAGATGCCTTCCCAGTCTGGGATTGTACTCTATCATGTAGTAGCTTCCTCCTGACACTGTACAGCTTATTAATGGCTGGGGTCTACCAGACAGGTCCTCTGCCATTGGAGTAGTGAGTCCTGTTGTTATTTGGGATAGCACAATCCATGCAGTCCACTAGGTGTCCATAGAATGTGCATGTAAAGGATGCAGCAGTGTGAGCCGTATTTGCCACTGTCTCAGGGTCTCTGAAGGATACCACCTTGCTGCGGTGAAGTGAGATGTTGGCTCATGAGAAGTTCACCAAGATTACCCACGATGGGTGTGTGGAGGGTATATGTATGTCCAGTGAGATACATGTATGTTCTGACCTTACCAATGAGGGTATATCGCTGGTGTGGAGCATAGAGTCCCAATGTTGGTGATGATCAGGTCCAATATGTATTCCCCCTTGTGGCTGTGCTGACTGGTTGTGCCATAGCATATGAGTCTACAAATTGTAGCGACATTGGGTGAGGGTGTCGGGGCTTGAGTAGTATCCCCAGTCAATATTTGTGTATATGAAGTCACACAATATAATGGTGTTTGTGGAGACCTTCATATTCTTCATAGTTCCCACGAAAGCCGAGTGTGGTTCCTGAATTTGGGAGTGTGTTCTGTAGCAGGCAACAAACTGAAAGGCAGTATTGCACAATGGTGGTTGTATATGTATGGTCTGTGATGCTTTGTGCAGTGCTACTAACCCGGAGGTATGTGTACCTGTGATGTATATGGATACTCCCCCTAGTTGTGTTGTCTGTTCCAAGGCTTGTTGTCAGACAGCATGGTATGAAACATCACCTGGTAGTGTGGTGTGCATAAGCGAGCCTGAACCAGGTGTCTGTCAGTGCACAGATATCGCTATCCTCCATACTGAGGAGAGTCCTGAGTGGCCGCAATATGAGGTTAACACAACTGTTGTTGAGCAGCATTACCCTTAGTTTCATTTAACCTGTAATGTCTATGGAGGTGGGTTTGTCTTCTGAGCCCTGCTTAAAAAAGGCACTATGGTGGTAGCAAGAGCCTTAGCCAGCATTCCAAATCCAAGGGTGACAGGTGCAAGCTGTCCATAGTGAAGCTATGTGGCATGTTGAGCATGTCACCATAGGCTGACAGACACTGTATCCCCTATTAATTAAACAAATTTGTTAGGCAACTGTTAAATGTGATATGTGTGTCCATATACTGTGACATCATAATTGGTGGGTGTAAGATGCTAGACAAGGTCAGGGTCATACTGGCCTGGGCTACATGATCAGAGTTTTCCTCCATGTATCATGTCATGTGGTCCAGGGAGTAACGTCTGAGGTTATACACACCAGCATAGACAATGATGGTGCCAGTCCTGTACTTGCTTTGGAGTGACCTGACTGCCTGTGTTATGTGGCAGATCCTGGCACCTGACAGACAGCCCAAAGTGACTATTCCCTTGTTAGGGCTGGTGAGTGGTATGTCAGTTTGTCTGACAATAAGTGTCACGTATTACAAGTGTATTAGGTGTGTTGTTTAGCCTGAAGGGCAGTGACTGTGTGGCACACTGACATTGTGAACTATGTGATATGTGAGTATTGTAGTGGGGTAGCACTTGTGTGTGTGTCTGCTTTGGAGGTCTCTGCTGCTTAGGTAGAGTACATTTACAGCATCCAAGTATGTCTATGTGTGATAATGTGGATTGAGTGCTGTTGCTAGAGGATACGTGAGACTGATATGTGGTGTGTGTGGTTACCTTCACCACCTGATAGACTGTGCCAGTCATGGGTCGAGAGAGTTCAGCATCCTGTACGTCTATATTGGTGCATCTCACACATATATCTGAGTTTGTCGGGAGGAGGAGAGGGTTGTCTGTGTACATGAGGCAGATGTGACATTGTGTCAATATCACAATATCCACCAGCTGGACTGGAGAGTACATACAAAACTGACCCCTGGACATGTCAGGATATTATCATGACATACTCTGTAGCCTGATCACAAAGGATCAGTAGGGTGTTAAGCGTGTAAAAGAGTTATAACAGGGATTAGTGCTCATGTTCGTTGGTGTTTTGTAAAGAGTAGCTGAGAAGGAGTCCAGACTGAATCATGACTCCTCCTTCAGCTATGTCATAAATAGCAATGTACACCCATATATGTCCTGAGTTAGGGCCAACTGTACCTGAGTGACAATGACGACATTATGACAGACAGGCCCATATGTACATACCCACCTCCCACTGACAATAGTCCATATCATCATACCAGGAGATATCACACGTAGAATGGATGAGCAGCTACCCCCACTGCCAAAAGCATGGCAGCAAGTGGAATACATTGATTCCCAATATGTGTCATGCACAAACTACAGAACAAACAGATCATGCACCTGAACAGTCAGCTGAGCCTCACCCCCTACACAGGATGTGGAACCGTTGAATGTGTCACAGCTACATATGGCACTCCCCACAAGTGTTGGTGCACAACACACCATGGGAAGTCAAGTCCAGTATGCCTATGAAGTCTGATCTGCAAGGTCATGGAGTCCATCATGGTTGCAGTCATAAACAGAGCTATTGGAAGCTGACATACACACAACCCTACCAACTGTGGTATGTTCATGTGCGGATAATGGTTCCCAAACATGCTAGATTGTTTGCAAGGCAGCCGCCCAGGACATACATCAATGAACACATCTACACATGTGTCACATAGACTTTGAATAGCCCTTTATCAACATCCCAGACACATGTAGTATCCACAAAACCAACAAGCTGTGCATAAATATGTGTTGACATATGACGGAATGTCAATGTGTCCACAGATAGATCACACAAGGTAAGGATTCTGAGGTCTTGTTCAAGCTGTTGACACCTGCTGACCCACATGGACCATTCCTGGAATGGCAGAAAACAAAGTGTACACACATCACCATGTCTAGTCTGATGATGTCACCATCCTATAAATACAGCAGGAGAAGGGAAACCAGCCAGTAAAGCAAATAGCGTGCCGTGTTAATGTGGCTTTCTCTAGTAGCATAACATAGTTAGATAGGGGTTTGAATCCTGCAAACAATGAGTGTGTGTGTGTGTGTGTGTGTGTGTTGGGGGGCTGTATGTGTGCAGTTTCCTTTGAGAGGTGTCCCATTTTGGAGACTGGGAAAACTCACTAAAAGAGGTACATTCCTCTTTGGAAAGTCTGATGATGTCACCATCCTACAAATACAGCAGGAGAAGAGATACCAGCCAGCCATGTTAATGCGTCTCCCTGTAGTATCATAACAGAGTTAGGTAAGGGCTTGGATCCTGCAAACAGTGTGTGTGTGTGTGTGTGTGTGTGTGTGTGTGTGTGTGTGTGTGTGTGTGTGTGTGTGTGTGTGTGTGTGTGTGTGTGTGTGTGTGTGTGAGTGTATGTGTGCAATTGTCTTTGTGTGTGTGTGCAATTGTCTTTGTGTGTGTGTGTGTGGGGGGGTGAGTATGTGTGCAATTGTCTTTGAAACGAGTGCCCTTTTTGGAGACTGGGAAAACACACTAAAAGAGGTACATTCCTCTTTGGAAAGACTGATGATGTCAACATCCTACAAATGCAGTCGGAGAAGAGAAGCCACCCTGTAAAGCAGATAGCGCACTGTGTTAATACATCGTTGTTTAGTATCATAACATAACTAGGTAGGGGTTTGAGTCCTGCAAATGCTGACTGTGTGTGTGTGTCACTGTTGGTCAATGCAGTGCGGGTTTTGCTTTTACTATGGTATGACATAGTATGATTACAACAGTAAGTGCATTGCACACATCAGGTATCTGCGTGGCAAATATATATGTGTACATGTCCCCTCAATCAATACATAGGTGTAAAGCCTGCATACTACATGTATAAGCAGATAGCTTGCTGTGTTAATGCATCGCTGTCTAGTATCATAACATAACTAGGTAGGTGTTTGAATCCTGCAAATGCTGACTGTGTCTGTGTGTGTCACTGTTGGTCAAGGCAGTGTGGGTTTTGCTTTTACTATGGTATGACATAGTATGATTACAACAGTAAGTGCATTGCACACATCAGGTATCTGCGTGGCAAATATATATGTGTACATGTCCCCTCAATCAGTACATAGGTGTGAAACCTGCATACTACATGTATACATTTGTTTCCATTGACAGGTTGTGCTGCTGCTTCTCAGATCATAGGTCACATATGTATGTATGTGACAAGGCCGTCCACTGTCATGTTCTGTGTCCAAGGTCATCTGTGGCACACACACCCATGACAGTTACTTAAGAGTAGTGTGAGTGAGGGTATATGCCTGCGGTATATGTCAGACATGGTTATACGCAACAAAGACTGCCAAGAATGGACAGTCTTTATAGGTGTACGACTGCCTTGTGGATATGCAGTCAGCGGTCATTACCACTGGTTAGTGTTATAGTGTAGCACCGGAAGGATCCAATTGTTACTGGGTTCCCTACTACTGTGTGTCATTTGTCAGGACATCATCCAATGATTGCTTATAGTCATGCTGTTGAGGTTGTGTATACTACCAGACCGCAAATCATTGACAGATATTAACGGTATCACCCACAGCATAGTGTCAACCCATGTCATACACACGTCTACCCATGTTAGTACATAACTGTAGTAGAATGCATACTGGCCATTGAAAGATACTATGAGATGTTAACAATGTGTATGACAGGGTATGCCACATGTCCCATGTATCCACTATGCATGTACATGCAGATAGTGCGCACCCACCATGTTCACAGATGTACACTTGCTAATCTGTACTACACACATCACACACATACTGTACACTCACGAACACATGCTGACAACACATTACACTTCTGCCAAGTGGCACATGGGTGGACAATACATACTCAGACCTAACAGTGGTGTAAACAATGCTACATTGACAATCAGAGCTTTGATGCATAATGTCCGCTCAGATATACCTACAAGCATGTTGTTACACTTCCTTGTTGACAACTTGCTATTATTGCTACACTGCTATAGTGTCACCCTATGCATCAGCACCATGTTAGCCTGTCCCTCCGTCAATGATGCAGATGACAGGAGGCGACACAGCTATCATCATATGCATAGGGCGTTATGTTGTTTGCCAGAGCCTGACATTGACCCATCCAGTCAACATGTCTGTGTGTGTGTGTGTGTGTGTGTGTGTGTGTGTGTGTGTGTGTGTGTGTGTGTGTGTGTGTGTGTGTGAGGGACAACAGTACAGCATGGGCCAATGTTGATGTAATGTGTGTGTGTATGTCTGAGCCCTAGTTGTTTGGTTAATGTGTGTGTGTCTGCATGCACACAGCTCCACCATGTGGCTGCCATATACGGTAGTCTGTGGGACAGCCACAGGCTGTACCTGCTAGGCTGCACAAATCACTGTCTCTGGCCATGGACACAGTACCTGTGCCTGGCAGGGGTGCTACGGACAGTATCGTGTACCAACCCTGACTGAGTACTGTCATCAGAGGCAGAGGTATGATGACTGGACCCATGTCCCTGCTAGGACTGGCCAGAGCCACGTGCACGTGGTCTACTGGGATGGTCAATGGACAGGCCAGCCCCAGCATTGCTGTGGCTGATACTGCCACTACGGGAGCAGCTGTGAACTGTAGGCCGTCCACGACCACTGCCAGCTGTTGCTGGCATGCGTCCCCGTCAATGTCGCAACCATCCCGCACAGTCCTGGCCATGGAAGACATGTTGTGGAGGGCATCTAATGTCTCCCCCCAATGTCTATCAATGACCTCGGTGTAAGTCCGGATGGCACCGACAAGGTCACGGATGCTGTCACTGATAGCGGTGTAATGTGCCCTCTGTGCCCTAAGCCCCTGCCTGGTGTACCGTTCCATACGTGCCTGAGCCTGCATTACAGCCCGGAACATACTGGTCATCGTAAGACCTGTGAGGGCACGCCTGCCAGGGGCAATATGACCAGTGGTGCTCCCCCGATAACCCCTAGACCTCTGCCTATGTGGTACCATTCCAGGTCTATGGCTATGGCTGCTGTGAGGGGATGCAAGTGCCATGGGTACCACACTCTCCTGGTCAATGCCAACTGTATGCTGTCCCTTGCCTATGGCCATTGGTGATGAGGGATGTATTGACAGTATGAGTGTGCGCATAGATGGGGTTGAATGCTGTGTACTGTTGATTGGTGGACCAACGACAGACCCTGTCAAATCTTCCTGTGCCAATATACATGTGTCATCATCACCACTATTCGTGGTAGTGGCTACAGGTTGCCTGCTGCTTTGGCCATCCCCTAACTCAGCACCTGTGAGAGGAAGACAGGAAACACACGTTACGGTCTGCACATGCACACATGCACACATGCACACATGAACACATGCACACATGCACACATGCACACATGAACTCATGAACACATGCACACATGCACACATGAGCAACCATACACACCTCATTACAGCACATACACACACATACCAGCATTCCAACACATACTCTATAGTGGGTGAAGGTGGGTGTCAGTATCACAAGGTAGACAGTCACCACACACGTGTCAGCATGCAGAATATGTGTTGCACAAGACCATGCAGTGCAAGTGTAGATGCCCCTATTAAATGGCAGTATACATGGCGCTGATGCACCTGTGTAGTTGTTCAGTGATTGGCTACACCCTGGAACACAATGTGTACATGGACACAACATTGCTGTGCAGGTATTATCAGCTCTGCAATGGCCTGTGCACCATCACACACAAGTATACATGCCATGGCTGCATGTGTTATCTGTGTGACACATAGATATCCATGTCTGAGTGCAGTGTCTGTGTCCATGGCAGATAATAGTGAGCACGGGTGTAGCACATGCATGCTATGTACACACACTGGATGTGCGGTGCATGTTGACGTGAAGGAATCCCAATGCTCGACATGGCCAGTGTACAGTGGTTATGGTGAGTGTGGGACATATTGCAGATATGTGGGTGCCAGACATGGCATGGCATGCTACACGACTGCAACATTAAACACCACACATACCCAATGTGTGTCAAGTGACCTATACACCGACTAGCATTCCAGGACATATATGTGACACATTGTGTGGATGGTGACTGCTGTGCATATTGTGTATACTGGCATATGTAAGCACACAGACAACATGCTATGCATATCATGTATAGGTGCATATGTTTGCACACACACACAACACTGAGGTGCAAAGCAATGACTGCTATGAGTAGTACTGTGGTCACTGTAACTGGACGGGGTGTAGTACCCTGTGCCATCATCAACATGCATCTTGTGGTCACTCACAGCTAATAATGTGTGCAAGACCACTGCATAGCATGCTGTACCTGAACTGCAGTGCTGTGGCTACATTCACAATTACACCACCACCTTGTACATGGGTGTGTGAGGTGCCCAATAGGGAGCATTGCCTAACATGACTGTGTTATGTGTTCCAGAGTGTTGCACAGCCCCATGATAGGCCTCTACCCTTGAGGTACATCATGTGAGTGTGCATGGCATGTGGGATACTGAAGTGTGACCTTACAGTGGGTGTGTGGTAATGCAAAATGTAGCATGTTTTCGTGTACTGCGTATGATAAACGTGTTCTGTTGTGTACAGCTGTAGCAACTATGCATATCCAATGTGCAGTACAGTGTTGCCACAATTGTGTCTGCTGCACTGTGCATTGCATGTGATTGAGGCAGCTACTGACTTTACTGAGATGATTGATGTCTCACAGCAAACATGCACAGCATGCATTATGCGTAGGTGTGTTACATGTACATGGCCTACACCTCACCTATGACATGCACATTTCATTACCAATAATAAAGTGTTAACACACTCACCAGCATGTATTGTCTGCCCTGCTGTCACACCACAGTAACCTAGATGATTATGACACAGTTTGTCAGTGGCCACAACTGTGACATTGCTACTGTGAGTGTGCTAAACGACAGTGGAACAACAGTCAACAGTCACAGGTGTGCGGATACTATTCCAAATATCAGTATTGCACACGTTAGGCAGCACAACTGCTAAACGCACAGTACACATCTCACATATGCATATTCTAACCATACAGGTAACGCTAGGGCATATTACCTGCATGCTCCATGTCATCCTACTTAGTGGCTCCGGCCTCCATGATGACACATATGTGACGCTGTTGCTGCTGTAGGTCAGGAGCCACCACTCTTAGGAGCAGCTCCTCCACTCTGGTGAGGGGGGGATGTATGGCCGCCCCACCACATGTGGCAAGCTGTTGCCTATGGATATCAGACGCATGCCGCTGGACATGTCTAATTAAATCACTGCAGTGATGGCGTACCTGATCATATGTCCGGTTATGCATGCCTATGTCATTTACCCGGCAAACAAGGTCTTGCTGCAGTGCAGTATGATCATGCTGGTGCTGGCTGGCCCTGGAAAAAAGCAGGTTATAGTGCTGCACCAGGCTGTTCTATATTACCTGCTCCCCCGCAGCTGAATAGGATGGGTTACGTTGATGAGCCATAACCCTGGAAGACAATTAAACGATATGTGTGAGCATGTCATGTGGCACACTTAACATTATGAAGTACAGATATCACTTAACTGCCATATATAGCATCTATCTGTCTATCAGAGGATACACACATTCAATACCACATATCAGTGCTCAGCCCACAACTGGCTGACAGTGCTTGTAACACTCCATATAACACACCAGTATACACCAGTAGTCGGCACACTGTTTGGGATACAATGCACAACCTCACCCCGGGGGTATATATCAAGCTAATGCATGAAGAAATATGTCATCCAATGCAATGAATGTCATGTACAGTTACAGTATTACCAGTAAACCACCCTAGTCTTTGATGCCATATCCCTACCTAACATATGTGCATGGATGTTAATATAGCTGGCATACTGCTGTAACAGAGTATACATGTTGCTAGGTACACATACATACCCTGTAACACACATGTGATTGCGGGCATGGTACAGGCATCATTAAACACACATCAGACATACATACAACACACAGATGTATGCCGACACAGATGAGCATTACCTGTGTACCTTATAGTACTGTGTGGCCCTATTTACAGATACCTATGCCTGTGGTATGTAATCTGTGCAGACTACAGGAAACACACGAGACAGTGTTATCAGGGACTGTGAACATACACCATACTGTGCTGTTTAGGCCTACAGCTTCAGGTAGTACAACAGTTCATATGTGATCGGGAGTCACCAGCAGTACCACGTACTGAGCATACATGTATTGCTTCAGCTTACATTGGGACACTACAGTCGTACACAAGGAACTACGTCACAACATATGCCAACCTACTATGTCTGCATCCCAATAACTGACACATCTTTCACCGGCCTCACACCTAGGACACAAACTACCATGACAGACACAACCTCACACTAAGCTATCACACCTTTACAAACCTTGCACGCAGTCACTGTCACACTCATTCCACCTCACATAGCAGGTATTGCACTGAGTACATGTGTGTGTGTGTGCACTGTGTCATAGGTAGGTAATACGCTATTGGCCCTAGGGCCTAGAGCAGCCTAGCCATATGCTACCCTGGCCTTTGACACACATGTAATGTGATTTCACTTGCTCCTGTCAACCAGATACACAGAGTGACTCCCAGGGCATATTACCTATCACCAAAACAATCATCAGGGGTATGTATGACATCTGCTAATGAGGAGCCTTGTTTGTTCATGATGGGTGGTTTAGTCCAGAGTATGTCATATTTGTGGATAGGAACCTGTACCTCCAGCATGTGCTGTTTAGTGAGGTGACAAGGATTAGGGCCCTAGGTCATGTAGCCCAGAGGGATTGTGAGGTGTTGTTGTGGTGGTTGGCTGACTGCTGTGGGTGTGACATACCTCTGTATGTCTGGCAGTGGTAACCTCTGGGTGGCCGGTATGCAACGCACTCTAGCTGTGGTTTGTGAGTCAGTCTGCATAGGGCATGTGTTTGAGGGCAGTATTATTCTTTGTTAGGTATGTCTGTGGCCTTTCCACTTGCTGTAGTTGTCATGTGAGGTACATACCACATGGGGCATTGTGATGAGTAGAGGGGAACACCGACCTATATTTCCCTAGATGACACACCTTTTGTGATGACACGTACCATGTAGACAGATTACATTACTACTGTTGTCACTGTGATTATCAAAAGGGAGCCTACTGTCCACCTGTGTCCCGTGTACCCTTCTGACACCATCAGTGTTAGGCAGGCTACCACATATGTAGCAGTTACTGTGTAAGGTGTTTTGGAATGGGGTATGGCACTGCAGTATCAACACTGGTGTTCAGTCCATGCCTTGGACAACAGTCACCAGTTGCAGTACATATGACCCCGTGTCTCCCTCACTCTCTCATATATATACATATATGTGTATATATATATATATATATATATATATATATATATATATATATATATATATATATACATACATACATATATACATATCTGTCCATATCTATCCGTATCTATCCATATCTAGCCATATCCATACATATCCATACATATCCATACATATATATATATATATATATATATATATATATATATATCTATATATATATATATATATATATATATATATATATATATATATCTACATATATCTATATATATCCATATATATCTATATATATCTATATATGTCCATATATATCAATATATATCTATATTTATCCATATATATCCATATATATCTACATATATCTATATATATATATATATATATATATCTTTATCTATACACACATATATATGTATATATACATGTATGTATACACATACATGCAAACATCCATTGCTGTACATATAGCTGCACATATAGGCACATATACTGCCCACCTTTCATGGTGGGGATGTCAATTATGCAACAGTTGTGAGACATACGGTTATGTAATACTATTGCACGATGTTGTGCAGAATGCATTCTGCTGTCCTCAGGCCATATAGCTGTTGCAGGCCTCACTGCCTGTAGCTCAGTCTCACAGCATTTAACACCACATGACATATACTGGCGCTGCTTGCTTTCTGCAATGCCACACACTACAACCTACATACATATGTGCACATAGCAGCCTTCAGCAACATACTTATGTCCAGCCTTCACTAACAGTTGCAGTATGTCCCTTGCCCTGTGCAAATGTGCATGTACATATAGATACAGACTGCTGCCACATATGGATGATTCACAGTATGTAGAGTACCCTTCAGACACATCTTTCGGATGTCACCAAATACATATCTGTTACATACATTACCTTTGTATTCCTCACCTCCGTCTGTTGTAGGTGTTGTTTTTTTGCTTTTTATTTTTTTGTTTTATTTATTTATTTATTTTTGTTTCCTCTGTGTGTTGCTGTTTCATTTCAACATCTGTCTCCTTCTGCCTGTTTGTGTCTGTCTGTCTCTGTCTGTCTCTCTCGCTCGTGCTCTCTCTCTCTCTCCCAGTTATTGCAATGATATTATTGCATGTGTGGACAGAAGATACAGTCTGCTTTTCTAGGTATCTGCACATGTGCATGTGATGGCCTCTCCCCCAATTGGTGCCCACCATTTAGCAATTGCATGCAGCCTGCTGTGTGGTAATTGCAGTTCTCACTGTGATTTCAGGACACTGCTATAAAATGATATGTTAGGTAGGCGTAGCCCTTTCAGTTTTGCAAAGTGGGGACCATGCTTGTGTGCTGTGGACACTGTTGTCTCAGTCAGAAGGTTGGTATATGTCTTATATCTGAAGCTGGGTTGTAGCCAGTGAAATGAATGTTGTACTGAAACCTGACTGTTGCTTCTTCCAGTACACTCTTCTCAGTGTGTAGGTTTACTCACACCTCCTAATGCTAACACTGAATACATGGGAGTATATACTTTCTTTTCGAATTAGAGAATTAACTGGCATACAACAGTAGTTATTGCAATGTATTCCTATGGCTTTCCTATTTTCCCTTTAAATTCACCCATTGTAATGCATGTTATATTTCTTTTAGCAGCAAGTTATTGTATATCTGCTGTGGTGTAGTGGTACTTCATGCAGACTGGTGAGTCCAAGGTCCTGAGTTCGAGACTGACAAGGTTTTTTATTTTGCTGCTGAGCAGTACAAGGGCCTTGTCATACAGAGTGACTAAGGCACTTTTAAGCAGTTGTAAGCGGGTTTGCTCGGGTATGCGCGACGCTTAGTGATGCTAAGCTAAGCTAAGCTTATTTTTTTTAGCAATGCTAAGCCAAGCTTGGCTTAGCTTATCATATCTTAGCAATGCTAAGCTAAGCGCACACATGTGCACACTGGTGCAAACCCACTTACTACTGTTTACAAGTGCTCACTCCCGCTAATGCCTGCGCTCATTTCTTTGACAGAAAAGTAAATGGGGAGATAGGAATGTGGTGATAAAGGGTGCACAAAGAGAGGAAGACAGTAGGGAAACCAGCTTGGGATGTACAGGATGGGTGTGGAGAGGGTCCATAGCTGCCCATTTCTTTACCAGCAACAGCTATGCATATGCAATACATTAGGAGCGATATTTGAAACCTTCCACCCCTGAGAAAGTGGTGAGGACAACTAAGTGTGTTGTACTACCAATTATGAATATCAGGCACATGCACTGTTTGTGAACTGCTACACTGTCATTAGTACGTTACTCACTTCTGAACAGTTTGTGGTTTGTTTGTGTTGACATTAGCACAGTCTGCTCTGGACAACTGGACATATTTCACTACTGTGTATGCCTACCTACACCCTTGGTTGTGCCTAACTACCCGGGTATATAGTACCTTTGGGTAGGGGTGCAGAAGTTCAGAGTGCATTATTTATTTATTATCATGTGATGTTTATCTTATTGAACATGCAGAGTTGCTGTGCACCTGTAAGTCTATGAATGCTAGTAGTCTGAGTAGCTCTCACCTGTGGACATATCCAGATGGTTGACAGAGGTCAGCCTAGTATTCTTTGACTGTGCACCACAGCAGTCTTTTCAGCACCTGAACAATGGCATTGTCACAGGTGTTGCTAGCAGTACATGGCTACAACCTTTGATATTTCTGTGTTGTGCTTCTACATAAGGGCATGCTTGTGGGATTCATTCTACAGCTATTTGCAGAGTGTGTAACAGCAGACAAGCTGATATGCCTGTGTGTTTCTGACTCTTCCAGGCCTCTGATACTCTCATGTATATAAAAAGATATATAAAAAAACTCTCATGTATATAAAAGATAAAAAGAACTTTTTCACTCAGCTACAGCATTCCCCCCACCACCATCCACACAAATTTTGGAGATCTATTAACACACTTCTTTCCCCCGGAAAAGTTGAAACTCCCAATCCACTTGTTTCCTGCCCTGACTCTCCCTTACAAACAGCTAATGCTTTCAATAACTTCTTTACATCTACAATACTCAACCTGGCTAACCAACTAACACCTGACCCCTCATTATTGGGTAACCCAAGCTTCTCTCCTCCACTTATGCAACTTAAACCCATATCCTCCTCCTATATTCTGAATTTACTTAAAAAACTTAAAGCTTCTACCCCATCAGCTGACAAACTCCCAGCTGAATATCTCCAGCTAGGAGCCAAAGCAGTTGCCTACCCAATCTCTATACTCATAAACAGAACCATAACAGAAAGTACTGTACCTTCCCTCTGGAAAATCTCTCACATCAACCCCTCTTCAAAGGAGGCGACTCATTTGAATACTCTAACTACCGCCCTATAGCACTACTATCACCCATTGCAAAAATTATGGAGAAATGCATCCACAAACAGTTACTAAATCACCTTCTTTCTAATAATCTCCTTGCTAACTGCCAACATGGCTTTCGTCCTCACCATAGCACCACCACAGCCTTACTATCCTTTATTGACTCCATTAATATTAACCGTAATAGCAATCTTCTTTCATCAGCATTCTTTGTAGACCTGTCTAAAGCCTTTGATATGGTGAACCACCAACTCCTCTTACATTGCCTAAAATCGCTCTCTCTCAATAATCTTGCCTTAACTTGGTTCACCTCATATCTTCAAAACCGGAAACAAGCTGTTTTATGGAACAATAATCTCTCTGAACTTGTGCCCACCACCTTAGGGGTCCCTCAAGGCTCCATCTTAGGTCCTCTCTTATTTTCCATCTTTATTAATGACTTGCATCTTGCCACACCTAAAACTACTTGTATTCAATATGCAGACGACACCACCATCATTTGCTCTGCCACAAACCAAGATGACCTGCATTACCTTACCCAAAAGACATTTACTACTATTGAGCAATGGTTCTCTAACCATTGTCTTCTCTTAAACCCTAAGAAAACTAAACTTCTCCTCTTCTTACCTACACACCTGTCCCCCTCTATTAATCTCACAATTACATCTAACAATGGCACCCTTATCTCTCCTGACCAAACTACCAAGCTATTGGGTATTACAATTGACAACCTACTAAAATTTGATTTTCACATCAACTCCACCATAAAATCAACCAATAGAAAACTAGGTTCTCTTTACAGAATCAAAACTTTCCTAACCCCTGAAGCAAGAACTACCATAGCAAAAACACATCTTATCTCCACTCTACTATATGCCTCCCCCATCTATACTAATCTATCTAAACATAACATTAATAAGCTCACTACAGCCTACCACAACATTGCGAGATTTGCCACTGCCTCTCCATATAAAACACACCACTGCCTGAACCTCTCCAACCTAGGATGGCTTGAATTACCTCACCTAATACAGTACTATCAGCTTACAATTGCCCACAAAGCTCTTTACCATCCTGAAAACATACCCATGCTCTCCACCCTTATAAAACCCTACAACAACTTAAAAACCTTACGCTCTTCCAATAAAATACTGATTCAGACATCTCTTGCAAAGAATACAGCAGGTGACTCCATATTCTCCAACTCAGTTGGTAAAATCTGGAACCAACTTCCTCTAGACATTTCAGTCCAGACTTCCACTTCACTATTTAAGACTAAACTAAAACTCTTTCTAACTAAACACTGACTTTGCTCTTGTATCAATCCTAGTTGAGCTAGCTCATCTTACATCTCCTTTTCTCCCCTTCATCTCTCATACTTCTTCCTACATCTATTTCTTCAATCTAGAATATCTGTTTTCCCTTTGACCTGAAAGTTTATTATCTTAACTAGATAACTGTATTTCTCTAATAACACTCTTCTTAACTTTTCTTAAAAATGAACTAAATTCTTCTCTCCCTTTTCTTCCTTACCATACTTACACTTTTTCTTTGTCTCTCTATCCCTCCTTTTTTGTAACATTCTAAAATTGTTATTACTGTCCTTCTGATTTGTTACTTATATCCTTCTTTTGATTTTTCAACCATTGTTAATTTTTTTTTATTACCATGTAGTATATAGCGGAGCTTTTCTCCTCGGGCCTCCACTGAAAACGGACTTGCATCCAGTTGGACTAGCCCGGTTAACAAATGTAAATAAATAATAAATAAATAATAAAATTTGAACAGCCTCAGGGAAAGGTACATATAACTGGGATACACCTGTGATATATTTCAGACATTTTGCAGTTCAGACTTTGGGGGATTCAGAGCATATGTATTACTACACCTTTTCTGATGTGCAAGCAGTGTCTACTCTCACTTATTGACATTTGTCATTAAGTGAGATTCCACACCTTTCTGCCTACTGTTAGTACATTTCACAGGGAGTCAGAGGGGCACAGCTAACATTTGTTTACAAATCAGGGTCATCACTGTAGAGCAGTCACTGTTGGGAGGTCTGGCCTGTGACCTATGCAAATATGCCAGTGTTTATCCTGCTCTGATACTGTGTGGGGTTTGTAAGGTGCTACTGTAACCTTATTCCCTACTAGCATGGCTGATTCTCTTTTCACAGTCATGTCATGCAATTCCACAACACCTGCTGGTTAAGGCCCACAGAACAAGATTTGTGTTATGCCATTCCTATTTTCCCTTTACATTCACTCATGGTAATGCATGATATATTGCTTTCAGTGCTAAGCTATTGTATTAGCTGCTGTGGTGTAGTGGTACTTCCTGCAGACTGGTGAGTCCAAAGTCACGGGTTCGAGACTGACAAGGGTATTTGATTTTGCTACTGAGCAGTACATGGGCCTTGTCATACAGAGTGACTAAGGCAGTTGTAAGCAGATTTGCGCAGGTTTGCACGATGCTTAGCAATGCTTAGCTAAGCACACACAAGCTCACACTCGTGCACCCCCGCTAACTACTGCTTAAAAGTGCTTACTCCCGCTAACCCCCGCGCTACTTTCTTTTAAAGAAAAGAAAATGGGGAGATAGGAAAGTGGTGAAAAAGGGGGCACAAAGAGGGAAAGACAGTAGGGGAAACCAGCTCAGGATGTGCAGGGTGGATGTAGGGAAGGTCCATAGCTGCCCATTTCTTTATCAGCAGCAGCTGTGCATATGTATGAAATTTGGTGTGAAATTTGAAACCTTCCACCCCTGAGAAAGGGGTGAGGACAACAAAATATGTTGTACTGTCAATTAGAATTATCAGTTTACATGTCCAGTGGACGTGTGCGAATTGGGCAGCTATGTATGGGGCGTAATTATTTTGTGGGAACAGATTGCCCTTTTTTTTTTTCAGGTGAGAGTGGAATGTGAGGTAGAAGATGTAGGTATATTTGGGGAGGTAAGTTGGGGAGGTAAACAGACAAGACATACAAGACGCATACAGGGGCAAAGTTTGACACAATGGGTGGGTGAACACAATTGACGAGGAAGGTTGTTTGGAAATCGCAAGCCCATGAGCCCACAGATGGTAACAGTGGAACTGAGATCCCCACCCACGGGCAGTCACCACTGCACCTTCACAGCCCTAAGGGTGGCTGTGCCGGGGGCTGAGTAGGATGGGCAGGCTTACCCGAGAGATGTGCCACTCTCGTCTCAAGCTGGCATAGGGGTTCAGTGACTGAACGCTGGATCTCCCTATGCACCACAGCCTGGACCCTTCGAAGGGTGACAGGTGGCCCTTCTCCGCCCATGCTTGCATGGGGGGGATGAGCCCTATCCCCTGCAGTGCTTCCACCCGGAGGTGGCACAGGACCAACGGAGGAGGGAAGCCCAGGCTGGGCACCGGAGCTGCTGGTGCCAGGTGCACTCGCCAACTGAGGAGGGACAGGTGGGTCCGCTGCGACCGGCCTTCCCATACATTCTGTGATTAGGTGTGTTTAATTACAACATAAACAACAGCATTCCAGATTAGTTGTAACAGCATACATTAATATTCCCATTAACCCAACACACCAAGGTTCCAACAGTTGAACAGCAGGCATAACACATGCATATATTGAACGACAGTGGATATTCCAACAGCATGCAGGGATGTTTGGTAGCAACAGGCCATCATGAACATGGTGTTTGAACAGGGCACATGCATCAACATCAATGCAAATATTTATAAAACAATAGGACATATGTCCCAACAAATATTTAAGGTTACACATACCCATTGAGGTGTGGAATTGCATGGTTTATGCACATATGGTAGGGTGTAGAAAAAACCTCAGTTAACATCTTATAATGACCTTTTAGTCTACACTACATTCCCAGTGACTGCAAGTGTATATCCCCCCCCTACCTGTATTATTACACTTGCCACCATACATTAGGTTGTGTCATGGGTTTGGCTAGTTCAATATATGCCTGACCTATATCTGACATACTAACTGTCCAGGATGCAGATGTTACTGCTACATATTTCTTGTTTGCATTTATATTTTTTTATCTACATATCTGGGATATTTTCACATGACATTTTCACTTCAATTTGTACAGAACCCTGCATTTCTTAACACACACTCACATTCCTGGTGAATAATTACATGCTGCATGTGTGCCAGGTTTACTTATTTATGCCAGCCAGTAACTGACTATTGTGGACTTAATATATGTTTCACAGCTACTAGCACTTCCATCACCCACTTTATATGGGACTGCATTACTCTGGGTTGCCAGCACATTTTCAAACAGTACTGTTTGTATAATGCAAGGGTACAACAACATTTCAGACTCTGTGACACAGACACACTCTGGGTTTTAGACCTTTGTTAATGACATTGCACACTTTTCCACAGGCTCACTCCTTTATTTGTTTTAACAGTGTTTATGGCAGACATGTTCAAGACATATTATACCTTTATTAATAGGTTAGAACAAACTTTTTTCTGCTCACTCACTTATGTTATATGACAGTGCCTGCAGAGATATTATTCCAGACATATGTTACCTTTCTTAATGGGTTACTGCATTCTTTTTCTGCCTCTCTGACGTTTTTATCTGGCAGTACATGCAGATGACTTATTCAGGCAATTCTATGGCTGTTTTATTGGACTACAACACTTTCTTTCATGCTCACTCCCATATTTTATATAACAATACATGCAGAATAATCGCTAACCTGCCTGGTGGCACAGCCTATCAGCATAGGCTTGCTGATTCATAGCACGGTCACCTGCAGCTGTAAAGTAAATGAAGGGATATTGAGACATACCTATCCGTTATACATACTCCATTATCAATTCTTACATACTGCATTCCATGGCTACATACTCAGTTGTGGAGCATTCTGCATCCCATGGTCCTCCTGTATCCACTGGTTCAGGCGGTCCTGCTTTCGTCTCTTCAGGTCTGCATGGTGGTGATGGACCTGCTCACCAGTCCGAGGAACGCCTGTGGCACTGGTGAGGTCATGAGCTAACCGGTTCCAAGCCTCTGCCTTGTACTCCGTCCCTTGGAACTGGCCCTGCAGGAGTCTTGACTGGTGACGGTGGACTAGGAGCCAAACCATGTATTTGGACTCCTCGATGCCCCAACGTTGCACTCGGAAGCGTGTTCCCTCTCCTGCACCTGCCATTCTGACTGCAAATGTGAGCTACAATCAGTTATGGTGAGTATTCCCGCTTATGGTGCTTAAATATGCTGCATTTCCCGCACTTTTTTGTGATTGGCCATTTTGTAAAATTCTCGGCTGACTGCAGACCTGCTTAGTAATGGTTAAACTACCATTCGTAAGTATATGTATGTTAATAGTGGCTGCTTCTCATATGTTGTCATGGCTTAGTGGTTCTGTACTTCGATTATGATGCACAGGGTCCTGGGTTCGAACTTTGTCATTCTTTTATTTTAATACTGTCTGGACAGGCTAGGGGGTGTGGCTGCATTTAAGCAACTTAGCTCTACGTTGCTCCCCAGTGCCCTGGTTGGCACAGCGCGCATGTCCGCGCAAACACATTGCACTGGGTAAAGCGCTTTTAAACTTTGGGCAACTATATTGCGCTGGGTAAAGTTCTTTTTAACTATGGGCACCTCTGTTTATCTGGGTAAAGCACTATTAAACTATGGGCACCTGTGTTTAGCTGGGTAAAGCGCTATTAAACTATGGGCACCTGTGTTTCACTGGGTAAAGCGTTGCTTAACAGCAGGCTATTATATATCTGGGTCCTTTAAAAATATATATTTTGTTTACTGATACATTGGCCATGTCACTGCTTTTAATTAAATTTTAATCATATATGTCTGGTATTATTTCAAATACTGATTTAAAACATAAATAAGAAGGGGAGTGGTGGGACTCGAACCACAAATGCCTCCTCTTTGTGCATACGCTGTACCATTACGCTATTGCAATTTGGTGTGATTTGCATAAACATTCTTTCTTATGCTCTTCAATGTCGGAATTGCTTACTATGGCTAAGCAATGGGCACACCCGCACACACACGCGCAAATACGGGCAGCTATATCATGGATTTTAAAAAAATAAATAAATATTTGACTTTTTATAACTGTGGTGGGGGTTTACAGTGTCAGGGAGTGTGGTGTTGGGTGCAAGTACATTTGAGCGAACTCGCTCTTATGTGTTGACATTTTGCTTTTAGTACACTTGCAGGAGTGTGGACATTTAGACTGCTCGGCAGTCGGACACACCCCATGCTTTCATACTCGGTCCATGTAAGAGTTACGGTTGAGTCAGCGTGCCCTCATGAATTTTCATGGCACGCTGATGCCATACCATTCAACTGCAGCCTCCGAGTAAGACTTATTAAGTCTTACACGGAGGATTCGTGAATCTGGGGGTAGGATTCCAAATGAATCTTCTGTTGTTATACACATTCCAGAAAATCGCTGTATTTTGTAGAGCTACAGTCCTGATTATTATGATTTCCATTAGTAATATATGTCTGGAAATTCACACAAAAATCAGTTACTAGTCCAACGAATAATTGTTTCTGCTGTTTTGATTATATGGCTATCTACTGAGCAAGGACACTGTTGTATGTTTATTAAAACAGTGAGATCCTATTATAGTACAATGACATTCCAGAAATTATACTTGAAACTGTTAAGTGTAGTTTTTAGAAATCACTGTGATCCCATTATAACTTTGTGATGCAGCTATAAATGACCAAAGTGAAAATCATTTCTAAGTGCAGAGCATCAAATAAAGAAAAGTCGATTTTTCAAGTTGTGGAGAGGTCTGAGGTGAGGCTGTGATTGAACAGGGCACACAGGTGAGGTGCCAGTTCCCTCTGTAATTCATGTAGAACACAGCCAGGGATATTGTCAGGTCCCATCAAAGCTGTATTCTTGATTTTGGTCTCATTATCAGACCAACTTGGAACTCACCCTTGTGCCTTTACAAGTGCTGCCATCTTTCATAGTGGCAGCACCAAAGTAAAGAATGCAAGTACAGAGCTGTGATTCTTAGTGTTGGATCATCACCATAACCGGACCCGGCTACCATGCAGGGTCACTAACTATAGAACTGCTATTATTGGTAAGTTTGGTTTTATCAAACTGCTTTGTCACATATATTTTTTAAAGGAATAAATCTTTGCTATGGCAAGTGAAAGTCAGCTATTAAATCATTACTTTTTTTCATTTGGTTATTTGTGTTTTGCTTCTTTGCAGTAGTGTTGCAATCTTGATTTCAGGATACTCAATACTTATTTTTATAAGCATGCCTGTCAACATACTACATCAGTAAATATTTTTTTCTTTCACTTTATTTTGCTAGAATAGAAAACTGCTGAGTGTTTTCAGGTGGTAAGGTTGTCCCAGCATTCAGGATGGGCATGGATTAGGCTTCACAGTTATGCAATCTAAATGCTGTTGACTCCATTTCCCCTTTCTGATGAAATGTAAATCTGAGATACATTAGGCTTATTGAAGCTTTCCCAAAGCCAGTTTGGCTCAGCACAGGTCAGCACATATTGTCCACAGCTACCTGAGGTCTGGTTGCATGAATCTGTTGGCATACTTATTCACATATTAATGCAATTCATAGAGATAAATGAAACTCAGCCTAATTTGCATACAAAATGTATAAGTGAGCCTGATTCTATGTGAATAAGTTTAATGGAGTTATACAGCATGTTTTCTGGAAAAGTGTGCAGTTTAACATGTAAGATAAAAATAGTCATAAGGTTCTAAATTATTAAGAAGCAGTATGTATTAAATTTATACAAAAGTTATTAATAGAAGAGTTGCTCTTTTCATTGATGTGAATTTCAGATGCAGTTTCATATTAATAGGGGTGTCATGAATGTCATTTATAAATAAAAAATGATGACAGGAGTACTAGAAATGTATGCGAAATTACTACTGGTGACAAAGTGTAACATAAATGTTTGCAATACTTTTTTGCATTTATAGATTATGCTATAAAGGATATTAGTACAGAAATGGAATTGTGTGAAGTCTGATGTTTTGCATGTTCATCAATGTATTGTGTTGTCAGGATACATGCTGTTTCATATATTTTATAGTTCTGGAATATACACCACCTCATTACCTGTGCAGCAGTATGCCATGCACAAGTAGTCCCTTACTACCAATACTGCTGCTGTCAGCTGTCCATCATTAATTACAATATGACTCTTGAACTAGGAACTGCAGTGACTGCATGGATCACTTCATCACCAGAATGCCACATGCAGTAAACATCCTGCATGTAGCAGCTGGATCATACTGAAGGCCAACCCCAGACTCATCCAGGCATCTGAAATGGGCTTTTAACATGCCAGATACTCTCTCTCTCTCTCTCTTTCTATGATAATGTGAGTTTGGGACAGAGCTGTTTTAAAATTATCTTCCTCATCTCCATTCAGATTTCTCACTAATGTCATGATCCATGGTTTAAGTGGATATCCTGCACCACCTATAAAACAGAACAAATAAAGAGAAGGATGGAAGAAAATAAAAACAAAGGAAAAATAGTTTTAGTATTAGGCGATATATTTTACTATGAATAGCTAATTAAATATTTTCTCTTACCAGCAAGATGACCATTGAACATCCTGCCACGCGGGAAGAAGCAGTAGGAAGAGATAATGTGCAAAATATGAGAATCATGTGCACTACCAGGATGCTGGGTAGACAGCCTAAAATATCACATACTACCTGACAGATGATAGAAAGGTAACCCTACTACTGTGGTACTACTCCCCTCGTGGACCTGATGGAACCCTAATGGCAACACTGATGCCATCTATTGCACCAAATACCTCAGGGAAATGTGCTACCCTATAATGGCACTCACCATCTGGGGTCAGTCTTGAGGTGACATCAGGAAATAGATCAACTGATCCACATGTGCCAAGAGTAGCCTTAGGAACTGCTAAAGTATCCTAGAGGCAGAAGTCAGCTAAATACCCAATGTTTCCTCAGTCTGCCTCTGGATGGCCCATGCGGCAATTATATTGAAAGCTATACATACGTTCATTTCAACAGGGATAGGAAGGCCACATATCCCCCCAGTACCCCTGTGGAGGAAATACATGTTCACTAAGACACTTACAATAGCCCAGTTAACTCTGAACCTAGCAAAGATTTCCTGTACAATAGCCCTATTCACTCTGAACCTATCAAAGATTTCATGATTACCAAAATTATGCTTAGCTATTTTCTGTCTATATCTTCATCTTCTTGGCCACTGAACACCTCTGGGCAAAAGCAGTTGTGGCTTGGCCAAAACAAGCAGCTCATACTGGGAAACAGCAATGCCAGCAGCAAGAGAGAACATCTTTGCAAACTGCAAAGTAGATAGTAAATGTGTAATTTTGCCTTTTCTAATGTATCCAAAAATGTCATGGAAATGTGCCAAAATATGACTATGAATTACAAATAGGTGGGAAGAGGGCTTATTAGCATATGAGGTTTTACATCATTTCTCATTGCCATCTCATTACTTTATTTGCTTAAGTTCATTTGCGGCCATTACCTATTAGCATTAATGACCTCTATGAATATTGCCTTAGCTATGCTCAATAGCAAAGCTAAGCTGGGGTAAATGGAGCATTTACTCCAAGTGCTGTCTTTTCTAAAACACAACTTGCCTATGCAAAATTTTAGTCAGATACTTTTTTTTATTTCCATCTAAGGGAAATGGTAAAACGTATATCCTAAGTAGGCATACAAGATGCTCCAACATACTTCCCTCATGTGCTTATGTCATCTTGCTTCTGCACTGCCCCCAAAAAGACCTGTGATTGGCTGCACAGGTAGATGTATAGTGGTGCAAAAAAACAGTTTATTGCGCTGTATGGCTGGGGCCTGTAGGGAGCAGAGGGTTGTAGTGTTTACCCAACTGAAATCACTCACTGTGGTGCATAGGGAGGGAAACTAGGAAAGAAAAACAAAATGTCTCTGAAACTAGTAGGGTTACTTAATAGTTCATGGTGGTACTTGTGCATACTTGGACAGACCACTGAAGGTGTTGGAGGAACTGTTTCATTTTGGTGCGTGTGCATAGTTAGACAAACTACTGAAGGGGTCATTGGGGGAAATGTTTCATTTTATTACATGTACTTTCCTGGATAGACTACTGATGGGATTGTTGGGGAAAATGTTTAATTTTGATGCATGGGCTTATGTGGGCAGACTACTGTAGCAGTCACTGGTGGAAATGTTTCATTTCGGTGCTTGTGCATAAATGGACAGACTGCTGAAGGAGTTGTTGGAGGAAATGTTTAATTTTGGCGGTTGTGCAATCTTGTATGGACTACTCAAGGGGTCATTGAGGGAAATATTTCAATTTGGTGCAAGCATACTTAGACTACTAAAGTGACCCTAGGGGGAAATGCTTCATTTTGGTGCTGGGTATACTTGGACAGATTACTGTAGGGATCACTGGGGAAAATGTTTAATTCCGGTGCTAGTGCTTACCTGGACAGACCACTGGAAGGTGTTACTGGGGGGAAATGTTTCATTTTTGTGCTTACTTGTACTGAAGAGATCATTCAGGGAAATGTTTTATTTTGGTTTCAGTGTTTGTGCATACCTGGACAGACTACTGAAGTTATCTTTGTGGGAAAAAATGATTCATTTTCATGTAATTGGAGTGCTAGTGCATACATGGACAGTTTGCTGAAGGCATCTTGGTGGGAAATCATTCATTTTTTTGCTTGTGCATACATGGATAAACTACTTAAGGGACCTTTGTGGGAAATGAATCATTTCACTGTCATTTGAGTGCTTGTGCATTCATTGACAAACTACTAAAGTGATCACTGAAAAAATATTTATTTTGAAGGCAGTGAAATGTTTGTGCTTACAAGGACAAGCTATTGAATGGATCACAAAAAGAAAGTTAACAATGAAGCTACACTACTTGATAATCAGCAATGCATCAAAGCCAAACATAATATTAATGTAACAACTACATTTGCTTTAAGGGGAACTTCTATTTGCAAAAATGGTGTAGCAATGGGGTTTTCTTGCAGTGCCAGTTTTGTTAATATGGCTATGGCATATTGAGAATGTGAATTTTTAATGAAAAACATCAGTTTTTAACCATATTTATTGGTATACATGCTATTTGGATGATATTTTTATTATTTGGAAGGATGGTGTGGATACAATTAACATTTTTAGAGTATATTAATAGCACCACTACTTTCCTGAAATTCACATTTCTTTTTATTTTATTTATTATTTTATTTACATTTGATTATCGGGTAGTGTCCGACTGGGCAAGTAGCCCATTTTCAGTGGAGACCTGGGGAGAAAAGCTCCCAAGCAATGGTTACAAGAGTTAAGATGAAAATATACACAAGGTGCAAATAAGTAAAGTTGCAAAACATTGATAAAATAATTGATAAAATAAACATGTTACAGATATGACAAGATAAGAAAAAAGTCATAAAAGTACATATCAATGCAATTCAAATTATATGGTAGTAATAATAAGGATTTTTTTAAGGTAGAAATTGACAGATGATATCATTCATAGGCTATTCAATCTGAGCACAAGAGCAGGAAAAATAACAGAAATGACAGAATGACATTAGAGCAGAATGGAGATAACTTAGCCAGAGGAAGTGCAAGAACATAACCAGTGATTAGAGTAGCATTCTAGTAAGTGCCGTTTAAAGTTTTGAGTATCAGAACAGGGTAGAATATGCTGAGGAAGTGAATTCCAAGCTTTAGATACTGAGTGGTTATATAGTGAATCACCATGAAAGTTAAGAGATTTGCTAATGTTGAGCAGTAATTTATCAGCTGACCGAAGTGAGGACAGATTAGTATAGGGTTGAACAAGGTCAGATAGGGCTGGACAGAGGTCAGATTTATAGGTCACAGAGTGAACAACTATTAACCGATTAAGAGTAATTGTGGGAGTTCAGTACAACCAAGATGTTGTAAAGCAGTACAATGATATGATCTATGTGGGAGGTTTGCTGCAAATTTAGCAATTTTATTATAGCAAGATTCAAGGTTGTTTAAGTCTGATTTACGAAGGTTTGTGAAAATTTGTGAACAGTAAAGTAGTGTAGATAAAAGATGAGTCCTAGCTGTGGTGAGTCTGGCATGATTGGTGAGTAATGGTTTAGCCCAATAAAGAGCACCACATTTTATATGGGCTTTTTTGATTGTTAAGGCTATGTGGCTATCAAACTTTAGGCCACTGACTATAGTAACACCAAGAAGTTTTGTTTGTTCTATGGGTTCAATAGTAGTGCCATTGGAGGAACAGTTAGAAAATGGAGTTTGTTTATTTTTTATGGAGGAATTAGAAAAAAAAACATAAGCTTGGTTTTGTTGGGGTTTAAAATGAGTTAATGTTCTGATAAGTATTTCTCAGTACTATGCAGGGCATTCTGAATTTTATTTTGGAGCTCATTCAGGGTGGGGGCGGAGCAGATAAGGAAATAATTGTCTGCATATTGAATGATAGAGGCAGGATTAGCTGCAGAGAAAAGATCATTAGTAAAAATAATGAAGAGAAGTGGGCCAAGAATAAAACCTTGTGGGACACCAACAGTAATGGGTAGTAAGGGAGAAAGTTTATTATCCCAAAAGCCGGCTTCTTTACAGTTAGAGAGATAACTATGAAACCAGCATAAGGTTTCAGTACTAAAATTGAATGTGGCAAGTTTGTTAAGAAGCAATTGATGAGAGATGGTGTCAAAGGCTTTTGACATATCAAGGAAGGTGGCAGAGACAAATTGTTTTTTTTTGTTTTGAGGAGATTTATGGCATTGGTGAAACTTATTAGAGCAGTATTTGTACTATGGGGCAAAAGGTTGTTCTTCAGGAAGTAGTCTAATGTTTGTTTATGTATACAGTTTTCTAAGATTTTGGCTAGTAGGGAAAGGATGGCTATAGGTCTATAGTTGGATAAATCTGTGGATGAACCTCCCTTGTGAAGGGGTATAACATGGGACATTTTCCAGAAAGGGGAATATACTGTTCAGAGATTGAGCAGTTAATAAGTACAGATATAGCATAAGACATGGTTGAAAAAGAAAGTTTTAGAATTTCGCCTTGTAACTGATCTGCAGAAAGAGAGCAGGGTTTTATTTTTACTTAGGAGATTTTGTATATACCTGGTTTGGATATGTTTAATAGAGAAAGGAGGACTGTTCAGACAAGAAGGAGGCAGAGGTATGGGGAGTTGTGAATTTTTTGTATTGTTAAGTAATGTGGTTATTGAGGTGATAAAATGGGTATTGAACTGGGTAGCTATACAGTCTATATGGTGGTTTGTAGTTGGCGATGGAGTGGTAGGTTTCCCAGGGTTGAGAAGGAGGTTAATTGTTTGCCAGAATCATTGGTGGTTATTTTGGTATCTCAGCTGACATGTTTGAAAGTATTTTTTTTGTCTTGTCCAATTTGATTTTTGACTTGATTTCTGATTTGCTGATAAGAGGTGTAGTTTGTATTTTTTTTTGTTTGTTTTTTTTGTGATAAAGAGTCCAGGCTTTGTCTCTTTGCTTAAGTAGAAGAATAGTTTCTTTGGATAAGTATGAAAGTTGCTTAGGTTCATAGATAGGTACTAGGCTATTGGCCATAAGGCCCATATAAGCATAGCCAAAAAGGTATCCTGGCTTTTGCCACCCAAGAAAACTATTTTCCTGTGCTCCTGTCAAGCAGAGCCACAGAAGTGATCCCCGGGGTGAATTTTCTATCTCCCACACAATAATCAAGATTTTTCTTGAAGAGTGCTAATGAGGAGCTTTGTTTGATATAGATAGGTAGTTTGTTCCAGAGTATGGGAAGTCTCTGGGACAGAAATCTATCCTTCCAGCATGTTCTGTTTATTGTGGTGACAAGGTTTAGGTCCCTAGAGCGTGCAGCTCGGAGGGACTGGGATTTCTTTAAGTGGAGCATGTCCAACAGCTGTGGGTTTGACATAGCTTTGTATGTTAGGCAGAGATCGCCTGTGAGTAGGCGATATGCGATTGAGTAAAGCTGGAGTTTTTTGAGACAGTCTGCATAGGGCATCTATTTGAGGCTGGTAATCCTCTTTGTGAGGTATTTCTGCGGCCTTTCTAGTTGTTGCAAATGTCTTGTGAGGTACATACCAAAAGGGGCGTTGTACTCTATAATGGGTCTAATGAGTGATGAGTAGAGGGGAACAATGACCTCTTTTTTCCTGGATGAGAAACCTTTTCTAATGAGGTGTGCCATGTAGAAGGATTTCCTGACTACTGTGGCAATGTGATTATCAAATGAGAGACTAAAGTCCACCCGTGTTCCAAGGTCTCTTATCACACTTTCGGTGTTAAGTAGACTACCGCCTATGTGGTAGTTCATGGGTACAGAGTTTTTACCAAAAGGGATGACAATGCACTTTTTGGCATTGACTTGAGGCCATGGCTTTGACACCAGGCATCTGTCTCAGTGAGGCCCTTTTGTAGAATGTCCACATCATTAGGAGATTCGATTATGGCTCCTAGTTTGCAGTAATCTGCGAACTTCGTTAGCCAAAGACCTTCTGTGTTAGCCTGTACTTCTGAGAAGTAGATACCAAATAGGAGATGACCCCAGACTGAACCCTGTGGTACTCCACTTGTCACTGGTCTGAAGTCGAATTTGGTATCTGCTACTTTCACAGTATGAGTTCTGTCAATGAGCCAGTTGTGACATAGGAATTTATACATAGTTTAGTGAGTTTATCTATAATTCCAGGTGGGGGATGGTGATGAAAGCCTTAGCGAGATCTAGATAGGCTGTGTGAACCACCTTACCCTCATCTATGGCTTTGGTGACAGCTTCAAAGATGTCTGTCAGGTTTAGGAGACATGATCTGCATTTTACAAACCTGAACTGGGTGGGGTCCAGAGTTTGGAGATTACCAATGTCATTGTTTATAAGTTCCATGATGATATATTCCATAGCCTTGGAGACCAGGCTCATCAGGCTAATGGGGGGGGGGTAGTTCCCGTGGTCCGTGGTGGCACCCCCCTTTGTGGAATGGGATAACCGTCACTCCATTCAGTGGGCACAAAGCCTGAGGTGAGGCTATGACTGAACATGGTACTTAGCTGGGGTGCCAGTTTGTTCTGTAGTTCATGTAGAATGCAGCCTGGGATGTTGTCAGGTCCCATGGATGCTGTGTTCTTGGCTTTGGAGAGTGTGTTTTGTACCTGTGCAGCCATGATTACTGGAATTTTGTATTCTTTCGGTATAGAGATGGGCTTTTTAGGGGGTGAGAGGAGGGTAAAGTTAGCACTGAACCTATTTGCCAGGATGTTTGAAATATCAGTTGGTTCTGTATATTTAGTGCCATTGTGCTGTAACTCAGAGCAGATCTGAGTGTTGCCATTGAGATTCTTGACATAGCTATAGAATGCTTTGTGGTTGTCTTTAGAATCAGTGGAGATTTTGTTTTCGTAACTTGCTTTGGAGGATTTTATGAGGGATCTCAGCTTTTTACTGAGGCTGACCCGGGAGTTCCTCCAGTCATAGGATTTTACTTTTTTTTGCAACAGTTTCTTTCTTCTGTTGTAGAGTTTGTTTATGGCAGGGGACCACCAGATTGGCTTACTTTTTTTGGAGGATAGCATCTTGGTTCTGTTAGGGATTGCATGATCCATGCACTTGTGTAAGTGCTTATAAAGTGCATTTGTGTAGGATTCAGCAGTCTTACCTCTATTATCCATCTGCATGAGTGTCGTGAAGGTTTCCACTTCTGTCTTAAGAAGCGTGAAGTTGGCTTTGGAGAAATTTTTTGCGATGGTTTCCCTAACATCGGGTGGGGGCGGGATGTAGATATCTAGGGTGATTAGCTTGTGGTCGGATCTGACCAACAAGGAATTGACCTCTGGTGTGGAACACCAGTTGCCCATGTTGGTAATGACCAGGTCTAGGATATTCCTGCCCCTGGTGGGGGTGTGGATAAGTTGATCCAAGGCATTGGAATTTATGAATTCCAGAAAACGTTGACCAAAAGACTTGGTACATGAGTAGTTTTCCCAGTTAATGGTGAGATAGTTGAAATCTTCCATTAGGGTGTTAGGTTGTACCCTAATATTTTCCAGTGTATCAAGAAATGAGGAGTGGAAATCCTGTGTCATGGTGGGGGATCTGTAGTTTAGATTTAGGACCACCTTTCCTGAGAGAAGCAAGGTTGTTAAGTACCTGAAGGAATGCAGTATTGAAATACTGTAATGCAAGATCTAATGGAAGAGTTTTTAAAGGTGACCAGTCATAATCTTTTAAAAGTCTGTTAAATAAAGTGGGGGAAAACTGCTTCTTGAGTACATAGTGAAATGCAATATTGTTAGAAGTATGAGTATGTTTTCTGATAAGATAGGTTGTGTGGTAATCACTTAGTGAATCTGAGAGACAACTAGTGACATAACTGTTGTTGGATTTGTTTGTTAAAATCTATTCCAGTATAGAATGTTGATTGGTGACCTTGTCTATATGGGTTGGATGAGTGATATATTGAATAAAAGAAAATAAGTTAACAAAGTTGGTGGGAGAGGAAGAAGAGCAGGTGAGCCAGTAAAGGTTAAAATCACCAAGTATAATAGTTTCTTGAGAAAAAGACGAGGAGGCCCATTCCAGGATGTTTTCAATATGTGTGAGGTTATTAGCTGGGGGAGGTAGATGTCTGTAAATATAATGGATTTACAGGTATTAATGTCTAGCCATGTAATTAAGATTTGTGCTGAAGGGAGGTGAGGTGGAATGGTATTAAGTTGAACTAAATTAAGGTTGTCTTTGAACATAATGCCGCCACCACGTTTGGATAATCTGTCCTTTCTTATACTACTATAACCAGGAGGAAGTAATTATATGCTTTATATATAGGGCTTGAATCAATTTTCAGTGATTATAGCTATGTCTGGGGAGTAGTGGGCAATGGCAGCATGGAACATGTGAACTTTATTAAGGAGGCTTCTGAGGTTAAAGTGTACCACAAGTAGGTCAGAGTATTTTCTGTGGAGTAGAGGAAGGGAGATGTTAACAGTTGAATCTGGTGAATGAATAACATTTGAGATGGTGGAGTGTGCATGGCCAGAGTTTGTGTGAATGTCAGATTGGAGTTTGATGTGAGTGAGGCAGTGGAGTGTAAAGGACATTAGTTTGGAGAAAAATCAATGCAGGTCATAGATGTAAGGAGAAGAGCTATGGGTATGAAAGTATTTAAAAGATAAATGAAGTGAGGTAGACACGTTAAATAGGTGTGGGGAGATGTGCACTGTGTCACTGAAATTGTGGAGGTTAAGCATAATGGGCAGTGTAGAGAAGGGGTAGATTATAAGACAGTTTGAGTGGTAGGAGGTAGTATGCATGGATACTAGTAGTAGAGATATTAATGATGTGATGGAGATGAGAGGTTTTATTAGAGTCGTGATGAAAGGAATCCTAATAGAAGAAATGCTAGATATTTGGTGCAATAAAGAAGAATACTAAGAAAAGAAAAAAATAAACGGGGCGAGTTATAAGTTTAGGGGTTATTGAGAGGTGTAGAATGAGAATTAGGAAATGTATGGATGGTAGAAGATATATTATATGAGACAGACACATTTTGGAGTACAGGAGAGGGGGATATGTGGTGTGAGAGTGTCAATTAGTAGTGCGGCGAAGCAATGTCGGTGAAGAGGTAATAGGAACAGTCAAGAGGAGGGAAACCACAGTTCTACTAGATAATGATAGGAGCATTGAGAGGGGTGTGGTGTAAGGGGTATGGTCTGGTTAGATAAAAATTAGAAGAAAGTGGGGGGGGGTGAGAATGAGGGTAGGGTAGGGGAGCAGAATGAACCCGAGTGCAGCGAGGACGAACGGAGCAGGTTGGCCAGACTGGGAAAGGCAAGGGGAAAAAAATGAAAAAAAAAAACAGTTTGCTGACGGTGTAAACAGGTAAGTTATTGTTATTTAAAGGTGGCTGTATGAAAAAAGGGGGAGAGCAAAAAGTGAGATTATGCATTATGAGATTTAGAATCTATATCCTTTCTTGATGTCTTGTTGGTAAAGGATAGACTTAACAATAGATACACAGCAAGAATTTATAGGAAAAATACCTATTCTAACACTTCCTGCATTTTTCTAGCTCCCATCCTTTCCATCAAAAATGTTCTGTAGTGAAAGGCCAGCTAGTTAGGGCCACAAGAATGACATCCCTTGATGAAGATTTTGTATTGGAGTGCAATACATTATAGACCATGTTTTGTAAACGCGGTTACCCTTCAAGTCTAGTTGATAAGTTAATACAGGAAGCCTACACTAAAAGACTGAGAAGGCACTTTAAACTAATTCTGAGTGTCACCAGATCTAGTGATCCTATTAATGATCCTCCTTTTGATTTGCTTAAGAAAACTGAGAAAACCGATATTTTACTGAATAATCATTACCCTTATACTATTAATTTCACCACTCCATTTAGTATAGACTCAGACATCTTGAAGAAAATCTTGTAGAAAAATTGAGCTATTATAGAGCAGGAGACAACTATTAGAGTGAAAGTAGGAGATCAACATAACTTAATTTTTATAAGGGAGATTAGTATGAAAAATATTCTTGAAAAGCATACACAATTTATAGTGAGGTGTCCTGTAATGTTTAAGCGTGGTTCATGCCCTTACTGTAAATATGTAGATACAGGTAGTTCATTTACAATTAGAAATAAACTGTACAACTTAATGATCTTTGTTCGATTTATTGTTTGCTTAAACTTAATGTTGTGGAAAGATAAAAGACTTTTTATACATCATCTGGTTATTCTTAAAGTGTTTGTGAAAGGTTAAGGACATAAGCTAAGCTTTATTTACAATTTTAATTTTTTAGGGCTGTTTGTTATTGGATTCACTTTGTGATGTCATTTATTGGTGTCACATGATTGATGTAATTGGTTATTTAAGTTGTGTGTTTTGATATTGATTTTATGTGATGAAGCCCTGGATACTGTAGGAGATAAAAACACTTATTTTTGGATTCAAGCTATTCTTGAACTCTTTTGCTCCTTGTTTGCACCTTTACGCTCTTTTTGGAGTTCATAATTTTAATGTATATTCATTTTCATTTTAAATAAAGGATATAGCATATCCTTCCACTGTGACTCACTGAAGATTAAACCCCCTGATGATCTGGCTCACTGAAATGTAAGTGTTTTTTGAAGAGGGGACAGCCTCCCCTCTATCCCCAATGAGAGAGTTAGCCACCCACACCCTCTGCATTTATATTCCTAGTGTCTTCTTGGTCATATGTCTTTGCCTCTCATGAAATCAGTGTGAGTGAGGCATATCTCTCAACCTCTTAGCACAATAAATCTGAACAAAGCCTAAAATAATTGTGTTAAAGGTCCGAAAACAGGGACAGGTTTCAAATATTGCTCTATAGAGTTTAAATTTAGAAAGCTGCTCAAATAACAGTATTTGTATTAGCATACATTTTTTGCAGGAAATGAAGTCTGAAACAAATAAAACAAATGCATGTCATTATTTAATGAGTTCTAGCCTTACTGATTTGCCAGAAAACCACATGTTTTATGATGTGAAAATCTGAACATTCTGGAAAAACCTGGAATGCTGAGAGGTATGGTCAGAGCCCAGGGCTATGTATTCAGCTCATGTTGCTTAATACTCAGAAAGTCCATTTGTTGCCAAGGTGACCTAAGAAGAAAAATCAAAAAATGAAGCCTCACTCTACTCTGTATTCTTAGTATGCTTCTTAAGGTCTCCATTAGATTACCTTGAAATATTCATGATTACTGCAGATTAGCAGAATAACAATTTGTGTTGCCCAGAATATTATACTGTATGTCTTGAGCAAAACATTGGGGTTGGGCTTTGTAAACCTTTTTTCCTTTGCTGTTTAAACAGCTGAAGACTATCATAAATAAATGTATGTAATGCAGTATACAAATAGTTATTCGATTTGATATTTAGGATTATCACTGGGCTTTTATAAAATGTGTGTGTTTAATTAAAATAAAGCTAATTTAGCTGAGCCACTTCTTTTATTGAAGACGTGCATGAGAATTGGACATATACCTATCATGGTTTGTTTTGTGCAGTAACAAAAAAATTGTAGGTGTCTGTGTGTGTGTGTGTGTGTGTGTGTGTGTGTGTGTGTGTGTGTGTGTGTGTGTGTGTGTGTGTGTGTGTGTGTGTGTGTGTATATGTGAGTGTCCAAGTTCATAGTTTAGTACTAGGCTATCTACCCTTGTGGGCTATTTTATGCCTAGACAAATTTCTCCTTCCAAAGATAAGAATCAAACCTTGTACATTGTAAATATGAGATAAACCCATTATGACTCATACTGTCAGAAGCAGTTTAATCCAAGGAATCATTTTTTTCAATATTTTTTTTATTTCTTCTGTTGCTTACTTGATTATACTTTGCATTTATCTTTATTTATTTGTTAGATTTGGGGGCTAACTGAAATAAAGCACTCGGAGGTACAGCCTATATTGTCCAGTAGATCACAGCCCTGTTGCTAAACAGTAAATACACATTGTATAAGTGTCTGGTATCTTATTATGCCACTGGTTTTGCTGTAATAAACCGCACATTGCTGTGTAGATGATCTAGTGTGCAGTGAGCTAGCACTGACTATTAAAACATTGTGTTACACGGAGTTGTCAGTATGATGTCAACTTTTTTAGGTGCTTCGCCCTTGGGTCATAATTTGTCATGTTGCTGTTGGCATTTGGGCTGTACCTGTAAAGAGATATGGATTATACTTTAAATTGCTAAAGCTGTGTTGTGTTTCATTATGTATTACATGACAGTTAAATGATTAACTCAGAAAAATGCTTCAAATGTTTAACTTCGTGTTTGGACATGCCGTAAATCCTTAGTCTATGTTTTTTGTGAAAAGTTGTTGTCAAGGTATATCTTCCAACACCTGTTAAAAAAATTGCTGTGTAGGCCAGGGGGGAGGGGACAAATAAGGGTCTTGCCCTGGGATCCAAATGACCATGTGCTTATCTGGGAATAGTCCCAATTATCTTCAGATGTTTGCGTAACAACTACGAATGCCACCCTTAGTTTAAAAGAAATTAATTCACTGTAAGGGTCTTAAGACGGGTTGCTCAACTTCATCATAAAGTAACTTTGAATGGGTTCACTGAAAATAATGTTTTAAGAGCACATGATTCTCTGAGTGTACATAAGCAAGCGTTTTATTTTATTGTACATTTCATTTATATCTTTTTTAGCAATATCCTAATGAAAATATCCACAGTGTTTTTTTTTCTTCTGTTAATTTCACCTGTAATAGCAACTATAGCAGCTACTTAGGAAAATAACTAAATTTCTCTGATTGAAGTTTCACTCAGTAGGATGACAGTCTGTTAATATGTGATGACCCAAGCAGAAAGTTTCTTAATGTGCTGATGACAGTGAGTAAAATACAAGTGGACATTCAGCAAATTGCTTCATTAGTGACAAAGGCTGCATTACCTGAGAAAATGGAACTTGGATTTGCCAGCACATTGGCCATGTAATCTGATAATCTAAATCATATAACTAAAGCTGGGATATCAGACAGAGTTGGCATTTGCAAAGAAATGCAGCACATTAATTTCCATCAGTGGTTGCCCCCTTACCACAATTATACAACACTAATATTTGTATCATTATTCATATGTAAATGTCAAGTAAAATCTGAGTTTAGTGAGGAAATGATCGCTGTCTACAATTTGTGTATTAACATGTTTTCATCTTCCCGCATTTGATGAGAGTCATCACTTTACTTGGATGCAACTCATGTCTAATATATTTCACATTGTGTGGACTTCACTGGTATAAGTACTTGATAGTTTTTTCTGTTTTACTTCCCACTGACATAATGGATCTTTTTTTCAACAAAAGACTATAACAAAATAAGAGGAGGTGACATTAAGAAATATGTTTGGATCTTAAATAAGAAAAAAACAGGAAAGCTGTAAATTTTTCATGGTATTTAATACAGCAGGAACAATTTGTATCAATTTATAAATATGCATTAAATATGACAAAACTGTAGATGCTAACTAGATGTCATGTTCCAATGACAAGTTTGCACGTGTAAACAGAAGATTGTCAAATGCTTTCCCCCCATATTGCAACATAAAAAACATCTGAGAAGTCATTCTAAGGTTGTATTATACAGAAACATAGGGCCGTATTCACGAAGGCTTGCACGGAGTCTTTGAGTGTAGTAAGACTCCATGCAGACATCATGTCCGACGAGCGATCCAGGAACAGCCTGCAGGGGCGTGCAAGAGAGCTCCTAAAATGGCTCTTACACGGACAGGGCTGGGATATGCAAATTACCTCAATTGCAGGTGAAAGGCATGCAAATGAGGTAGATTTGCGATTCAGGAAACCTGAACATGTCCGAGTTAGAACAGTGTTATTTGCAGAAATGTATTCAGTTGACAACTGAGTACCGTTCTGCAAATAGCAAAGCGGAGCCGTGACAGCTCCAAATAAAGGTTGCATCCAGTGCAGGAAGCATGCCAATGGCCAAATATATCAACAATAAAAACCAGTAACCAACCTCACGATAGAGTAAAAATAGAGTGTGGAAGGCACCTCAGCCGAAGAATTGGTGTACACTCAAACGTTACTGCCAAAATACAAAAAACAAAAAATGAATAATCCCAAGGTCCATAAACGTATGAAGATTTATTGAATCACATAAAAACAACGTCGACCTAGGTTTCGTTCATATAACGAACTTCTTCAGAACAACCTACTGAGATGTAAAACTTCTTTAAATACCCATGCTTCCAACCCAAATTAATACCAATTATTCAATTAATATATTTAGCCAATTCTAAATATACTTAAAGGAACCTTGAAAAAACATTAATATTATATTACAACTAAATTTTAAGGCAGCACAAGACTTCAGTAAAATGCATCTGTACTCATTCTATCCGTGTATTTGTATATATATACATAAATATTTGCATTGCATAAATGTGCGTTGTGCGAATAATATTTGAAATTATATAATGAATATAATAAATATATTAAATATATTAAAAATATAAACCATAAACATATAAATTCCTATATGAATATATAATAAAATATATGGCCATTGGAAATGTTTCCTGATGCAATATGAAAATAAAATTTTTTTTTTCTCCGATTTCCGATGATTAAGCGTAGCGCAGCACCACACAAACGGGCTGCGCTCTAAAACCCAGAAAACTAAAAATTAAAACCCACAAATGTGGAACTTATTTAAATTGTTAATGTACAATGCAAGGGAATGGCAGGCTGAAGACAACATGGCCACCGAGTAGAGGTTGCTAAGGGGGGAAGCTCAGTCTAAGAGATGTAACCAAGCATTAGTAGGCAATCCTATGTAAATGATGGTTAGGATAGTGAATCTCAAGTTTACATAGCAAATGAGCACAGTCAGTGGAGTGTGGGAGCAGGATAAAGGGAGTAACAGAGTAGAAGATAGGTTACATCACGAGGGGGGTATGAATGAAAGAAGTGAAGCTCATTGGAGCAGAGTGGCATGTGTCTGCTGTCATTTACACAGCATGGAAAGAAGTGTGTCAACAGGTAGGCTAGGGAAAGGCAAGAAATGGAAGGTGTATGCCATGGATAACACCAAAGTTTCTTGCTGAACGTGCATGTGCGTGTGCGCGCCTGTAAACCCGAGTAAGTGTGAGTGCGCGCGTTTAAGCCGGAGTAATCATGTATAAGGCTGTTTAAAGAGTTGTAAGCGCGTTTGCGCTGGTGTGCACGTGTTTTAATCCGAATAAGCAAGTACTAGTTCATGTAAGCATGTGTGCGTGTGTGTTAGCTGCTGTGCGTGTGTTTGCGCTTGTGTGCGCGGCGCTCCCCCCTGAGGAAACTGAAAGAAAAAAGGAAGCACAACAAATAGTAGGAAGCTACCAGGGAGTACTAGCAGAGCTAGCAGGTGAAAACAATCAGAATCAGGCAATTACACAGGCAGTACACTAGCCCAGCACAGCCTAGCACTTAAAACTCTGCAAACAACAGTCCATTACGTTTCTCACAACAGACACTGCAGTAAGCTAATAGAAGTGAAAACTGAAAAAGCTTTACTGAGACAAAGAAATGTTAGGGGCTGCCATTGCTGTTATAAGGTGACATACGCAACATGCTAAGGGTGGTGACAATGGAAATGCTGCTGGACAACCCACAGTGAGGAGACGGAGCAGAGTGTACAGGCCCAGGGTAACCTACCAGGGGCTGCATGAGCTGGAGATAGTGGAGAGCTATAGAGTGGACAGAGACCTCCTGCAGAAAATTGTTGAGCTGTGCAGGCCACACCTCACACACAGAACCAACAGAGGGGAACCCATCCCAGTGGAAACCAAGGCATGTGTTGGCCTAAGAATATTAGTAACAGGTACCTTCCAGAGACCAACTGATGATATGATGGGGATATCACAGGCATCAGCATCCAGGGTACTGCACCAGTTTCTGGATGCCATGTCAGCACATGTCGGTGATCATGTATATTTCCCCAATTCCCATGAGGTATTGGCCAGCAATATGCATCTCTTCCAGCAAATAGTGGAATACCCTGAGGTAGTGGATGCAATAGACTGCACGCACATATGCATCGAAGCACCAGCCAGCGAGTGTGGTAGAGTCTACTTCAACCTCCAGGGCTTCCCCTCCATCAACTGCCAGGTCATGTGTGATGCCCAGGGCATAATACTGAATGTGTGTGCAGGCTGCCCTGGAAGCTACCATGATTCCCATATCTGGCATCTGACACAGCTATACCAGACATTTGCCAATGGGGACATCCCACATGGTCACCTAGTGGGGGGTGCTGGCTATGCACTGGAGCCATGGCTGATGATACCCATCAGAAATGCACAAACACCTGAACAGGAATGCCATAATGAGGCACACGCACAAATACGTAATGTAATAGAGCACGTGTTTGGGCTGCTCAAGTCACGGTTCCGGTGCCTGGACACATCTGGTGGAGCCTTGCAGTACTCACCAACTAAATGTACCCAAATTGTCATGGTATGTGCTATGCTACATAATATGATCCTGCGAAAACAGCTGCAGCAGGACCAGCATAGGCCTGAGCCAAACAGCCCCCAACCATTGCCAAGGCCATCACAGGCAGAGTGTGACTTGGAGGAGGAACAACCTGAGCCTGCCCCAGTAGGCAGAAGGAGGCATGCCCAGTATACTTTGGCTTTGGCAAAGAGGCAATGCATAGCACATACACTGGCTCAGTAGGAACTCTGGAAATGATACCTCTCTCTGACTCGCACATATAGTAAAAGGGATGCCTAAGTTGACACTACCTGCTTTCAAACATGTACAGGGAGTGTAGTATGTGCATCCGACATAGGCAGCCCTGCAGCACCACCTAAGGCATGATTGCCATGTGTTAAGCAATATAAAGCAGTGCTAAACAGCATTTACCACCATGTAGTATATGCAAACAAAATCGCACACATGAACTAGCACAACTGTGGTCAATGTTGAGTAATATTGGGCAACGTCCAGCAATGTTGGGGAATATTGAGCAATGTTGGACAAGCCTGGTCTAAGTAGGGCATAGCTGAACAAAAGCCAACATGCTCATATTTGTTTAACTGGCCCTTAAGCAGTCTGCTCTGCTCAGTATGAAAATATAAAGCAGTGATGGGCCTTGAACCCAGGATACTGTGCACTACAGTCAAAGTACTGAACCACTCAACCATGACAGTATTGCAGTGGTCAGCCTGTATGAAGGAATGTTGATAAGTCTATGCAAAGTATCTCATGGAAACCCTGCAGGCACAGCATAATCCCTGTCGAGTTATGACACAAAGGTCCAGTCTGATGATGTCACCATCCTATAAATACAGCAGGAGAAAGAAAACCAACCAGTAAAGCAAACAGTGCACTGTGTTAATGCGTCTCTTTCTAGTATCATAACATAGTTAGGTAGGGTTTTGAATCCTGCAAACTGTGTGTGTGGGGGGTGTGTGTATGTGTGCAATTGTCTTTGAAAGCAGTGCCCTTTTTTGGAGACTGGGAAAACACACTAAAAGAGGTACATTCCTCTTTGGAAAGACTGATGATGTCACCATCCTACAAATACAGACGGAGAAGGGAAACCACCCAATAAAGCAAATAGCGCACTGTGTTACTGCATCGCTCTCTCGTATCATAACATAATTAGGTAGGGGTTTGGATCCAGCAAACGCTGATTGTGTGGGGAGGTGTGTGTATGTGTGCAATTGTCTTTGAAAGGAGTTCCCTTTTTGGAGACTGGAAAAACACACTAAAAGAATTACATTCCTCTTTGGAAAGACTGATGATGTCACCATCCTACAAATACAGACAGAGAAGGGAAGCCACCGAATAAAACAAATGGCATGCCGTGTTGATGCATTACTCTCTAGTACCATAACATAGTTAGACAGGGGTTTGGATCCTGCAAACGCTGACTGTGTGTGTGTGGGGGGGTGTGTGTATGTGTGCAATTGTCTTTGAAAGCAGTGCCCTTTTTTGGAGACTGGGAAATCACACTAAAAGAGGTACATTCTTCTTTGGAAAGACTGATAATGTCACCATCCTACAAATACAGACGGAGAAGAAAAACCAACCAGTAAAGCAAATAGCACGCCATGTTAATGCATTGCTCTCTAGTATCATGACATAGTAAGGTAGTGGCTTGGATCTTGCAAACGCTAACTGTGTGTGTGTGTGGGGGGGTGTGTATGTATGCAGTTGTCCTTTGAAAAGATTGCCCTTTTTGGAGACTGAGAAAACACACTAAAAGAGGTACATTCCTCTTTGGAAAGACTGATGATGTCACCATCCTACAAATACAGACGGAGAAGAAAAACCACCCAATAAAGCAAATAGTGTGCTGTGTTAATGCATATCTCTCTCTAATATCATAACATAGTTAGGTAGGGGTTTGAGTCCTGCAAATGCTGACTGTGTTTGTGCATTTAATGGTCAATGTAGTGTGAGTTTTGCTTTTACTATGGTATGACATATTATGATTACAACAGTAAGTGCATTGCACACATCAAGTATCTGCATGGCAAATATATATGTGTACATGTCCCCTCAATCAGTACATAGGTGTGAAGCCTGCATACTACATGAATACATTTGTTTCCATTGATAGGTTGTGCCGCTGCTTCTCAGATCGTAGGTCACATATGTATGCATGTGACAAGGCCGTCCACTGTTGTGTTCTGTGGCCAAGGTCATCTGTGCCACACACACCCATGACAGTTACTTAAGAGTAGTGTGAGTGAAGGTATATGCCTGGGGTATATGTCTGACATGTTCATATACAACAATGACTGCCAATAATGGACAGTCTTTATAGGTGTACAACTGCACTGAGGATATGCATTCAGACCTCTAATGTCTTATGTGATACACCTTGGGACTCCACAATACCTATGGATATGTGGATACCAAGGGACACATGACATAACATGAGGCTGTATGTACACATTGGTACCCAAGATACATGTTGAGGGCTACCACCTCTGTGTTACTGACGGGATAGTATGTATAGTATATGAGGATGACTATGCCATAGTCGGCTTACTGCTATACAGCATGTATCAGACAACAGGTATCTGTCTGTATGATACCCTAGTGTAGGATATGCATCCCATCCAGGAAATGCATTGTAGGCCAATGCATGCATTTCCAGATTTGGATGGACACATCCCTAGTGTGTTTGCATGTACCTAAGGGGGCTATATGCCAAACAGGTGTGGTCACAAGAATGGGTGGCGGTCATTACCACTGGTTAGTGTTACAGTGCAGCACCGGAAGAATCCAACTGTTACTGAGTTCCCTATGACTGTGTGTCATTTGTCAGGACATCATCCAATGATTGCTTATAGTCATGCTGTTGAGGATGTGTATACTACCAGACCGCAAATCATTGACAGATATTAACGGTATCACCCACAGCATAGTGTCAAACCATGTCATACACAAATGTCTACCCATGTTAGTACATAACTGTAGTAGAATGCATACTGGCCATTGTAAGATACTATGAGATGTTAACAATATGTACGACAGGGTATGCCATACGTCCCATGGGTCCACTATGCACGTACATGCAGGCAGTGCGCACCTACCATGTTCACAGATGTACACTTGCTAATCTGTACTGCACACATCACACACATACTGTCAACTCACTAACACATGCTGGCAACACATTACACTTCAGCCAAGTGGCACATGGGTGGACAATAGATACTCAGACCTAACAGTGGTGTAAACAATGCTACATTGACAATCAGAGCTGTTAGGTATGTTTGTTGCCTTACCACTTGCTGTAGTTGTCATTTGAGGTACATACCACATGGGGCATTGTGATGAGTAGAGGGGAACACCGACCTATATTTCCCTAGATGACACACCTTTTGTGATCACACGTACCACGTAGAGAGATTACATGACTACTGTGGCACTGTGATGATTAAAGGGGAGCCTACTGTCCACCTGTGTCCCGTGTTAACTTCTGACACCTTCAGTGTTAGGCAGGCTACCACCTATGCGGCAGTTACTGCGTAAGGTGTTTTGGAATGGGGTATGGCACTGCAGTATCAACACTGGTGTTCAGTCCATGCCTTGGACAACAGGCACCTGTTGCAGTACATATGACCCCGTGCCCCCCCCCCACTCTCTCTCTTTATATATATATATATATATATATATATATATATATATATATACATACATATATACATATCTATACATATCTATACATATATATATATATATATATATATATATATATATATATATACATATCTATCCATATCTATACATATCTATCCACATCTATCCATATCTATACATATCCATACATATACATGCATATATATATATATATATATATATATATATATATATATATATATCTATATAGATCCACATATATCCATATATATATCTATATATATCTATATATATCCATATATATCGATATATATCTATATTTATCCATATATACCCATATATATCAATATATACCCATATATATCAATATATATCCATATATATCTATATATATATATATATATATATATATATATCTACATATATCTATCTTTATATGTATATATGTATATATGTATATATCTATATGTAGATCTATATATATCTATAATTCTATATATCTATATTTCTATATATCTATACATATATATATGTATATATATATATACATATACATATACATCTATATATATATATATATATATATATATATGTATATATATATATATATATATATATATATATATATATATATATATATACACACACACACACACACACACACACACACACATATATATATATATATATATATATATATATATATATATATATATATATACACACACATACATCTAAACATCCATTGCTGTATTTATAGCTGAACATATAGGCACATATACTGCCCACCTTTCATGGTGGGGATGTCAATTATGCAACAGTTGTGAGACATACGGTTATGTAATACTATTGCACAATGTTGTACAGAATGCATTCTGCTGCCCTCAGGCCGTATAGCTGTAGCAAGCCTCACTGCCTGTAGCTCAGTCCCACAGCGTTTAATCACCACATGTCATATACCGGCACTGCTTGCTGTCTGCAATGCCACACACTACAACCTACATACATATGTGCACATAGCAGCCTTCAACAACATACATATGTCCAGCCTTCACTAACAGTTGCAGTACGTCCCTTGCCCTATGCAAATGTGCATGTACATATAGCTACGGACTGCTGCCACATATAGATGATTCACAGTATGTAGGCTACCCTTCAGACACATCTTTCGGATGTCAACAAATACATATCTGTTACATACCTTACCTTTGTATTCCTCACCTCCGTCTGTTGTAGGTGTTGCATTTTTTCAGTGTCTGTCTCCTACTGCCTATTTGTATCCGTCTGTCTGTCTGTCTCTGTCTGTCTCTCTCACTTGCACGATCTCTCTCTCTCTCCCAGTTGGTGCAATGATATTATTGCATGTGTGGACAGCAGATACAGGCTGCTTTTCTAGGTATCTGCACATGTGCATGTGATGGTCTCTGCACCAATTGGTGCCCACCATTTAGTAATTGCATGCAGCCTGCTGTGTGGTAATTGCAGTTCTCACTGTGATTTCAGGACACTGCTATAAAATGATAGGTTAGGTAGGAGTAGCCCTTTCAGTTTTGCAAGGTGGGGACCATGCTTGTTTGCTGTGGACACTGTTGTCTCAGTCAGAAGGTTGGTATATGTCTCAAATCTGGATTCTGAGCATATGTATTACTGCACCTTTTCTGACATGCAAGCAGTGTCTACTCTCACTTATTGACATTTATCATTAAGTGGGATTCCCCACCTTTCTGCCTCCTGCTACTACATTTCATAGGGAGTCTGAGGGGCACAGCTAACATTTGTTTGCAAATCAGGGATATCCCTGTAAACCAGTCACAGTTGGGAGGTCTGGCCTCTGACCTATTCAAATATGCCAGTGTTTATCCTGCTCTGATACTGTGTGGGGTTTGTAAGGTGCTACTGTAACATTATTCCCTATTAGCATGGCTGGTTCTCTTTTCACAGTTATGTCATGCAATTCCACAACACTTGCTGGTTAAGGGCCACAGAACATGATTTGTGTTATGCCATTCCTATTCTCCCTTTACATTCACTCATTGTAATGTATGATATATTTCTCTCAGCACCAAGTTATTGTATATCCGCTGTGGTGTATTGGTACTTCATGCAGACTGGTGAGCCCAAGGTCTGGGGGTCGAGACTGACAGGTGTATTTTATTTTGCTGCTGAGCAATACAAGGGCCCTGTCATACAGAGTGACTAAGACACTTTTAAGCAGTTGTAAGCGGGTTTGCGTGGGTATGAGCGACACTTAGCGATGCTTAGCTAGGCGCACCCAAACTCACACTTGCGCACCCCCGCTAACTACTGCTTAAAAGTGCTTACTCCCGCTAACCCCCGTGCTAATTTCTTTGAAAGAAAAAAAAATGGGGAGATAGGAAAGTGGTGAAAAAGGGGGCACAAAGAGGGAAAGACAGTAGGGAAACCAGCTGGGATGTGCAGGAAGGGTGTAGGGAAGGCCCATAGCTGCCCATTTCTGTACCAGCAACAGCTGTGCATATGTTTGTAATTTGGTGTGAAATTTGCAACCTTCCATCCCTGAGAGAGGGGTGAGGACAACAGAGTATGTTGTAGTGCCAATTATAATTCTCAGTTTACATGTCCAGCTGACATGTGTGTGAAATGGGCAGCTATGTATGGGGCATCATTTTTTTGTGGGAACAGATTTCCCTTTTCGTTTTATTTTTTTTTTCAGGTGAGAGTGGAATGTGAGGTAAGGGATGTAGGTATATTTGGGGAGGTAGGTCGGGGAGGTAAACAGACAAGACAAACAAGATTCGTACAGGGGCGGAATTTGACACATGGGGTGGGTGAACACAATTAACGGGGAAGGTTGTTTGGAAATTGCAAGCCCATGAGCCCACAGATGGTAACAGTGGAACTGAGATCCCCACCCATGGGCAGTCACCACTGCACCTTCACAGCCCCGAGGGTGGCTGTGCTGGGTGCTGCGTAGGACAGTCAGGCTCACCCATGAGACGCGCTACTCTCGCCTCAAGCTGGCATAGGGGATAAGCGACTGAATGCTGGATCTCCCTACGCACCACAACCCGGACCCTTCGAAGGGTGACAGGTGGCCCTTCTCCGCCCATGCTTGAATGGGGGGGATGAGCCCCATCCCCTGCAGTGCTTCCTCCCGAAGGTGGCACAGGACCAACGAAGGAGGGGAGCCCGGGCTGGGCACCAGACCTGCTGGTGCCAGGTGCACTCGCCGGCTGAGGAGGGACAGGTGGGTCCGCTGGGACCGGCCTTACCATACGTTCTGTGATTAGGTGTGTTTAATTACAACATAAGCAAAACAGCATTCCAGATTAGTTGTAACAGCATGCAATAATATTCCCATTAACCCAACACACCAAGGGTACAACAGTTGAACAGCAAGCATAACACATGCATATATTGAACCACAGTGGTTATTCCAACAGCATGCAGAGATGTTTGGTAGCAACAGGCCACCATGATTGTGGTGTTCAAACAGGGCACATGCATCAACGTGAATGCAAATATTTATAGAACAATAGGGCATATGTCCCAAGAAATATTTAAGATTACACATACCCACTGAGGTGTGGAATTGCATGGTTTATGCACATACAGTAGGGTGTAGAAAATACCTCGGTTAACATCTTTTAATGACCTTTTCATCTACACTACATTCCTAGTGACTGCAAGTGTATATCCCCTACATGTATTATTACACTTGCCACCATACATTAGGTTGTGTACTTGGTTTGGCTAGTTCAATATATGCCTGACCTATATCTGACAAACTAACTGTCCAGGATGCAGATGTTACTGCTACATATTTCTTTATTGCATTTATATTTCTTTATCTACATATCTGGGATGTTTTCACATGACATTTTTACTTTGATTTATACAGAACCCTGCATTTCTTGACACAAACTCACATTTTTGGGGAAAATGTAACATGCTACACATGTGCCAGTTTTACTTATTCATGCCAGCCAGTAACTGACTGTTGTGGACTGTATATATGTTTCACAGCTACTAGCACTTCCATCACCCACTTTATATGGGACTGCACAACTCTGGATTGCCAGTAACTTTTCAAACAGTACTGTTTGAATAATGCAAGGGTACAACAACATTTCAGACTCTGTGACACAGACACACTCTGGGTTTTGGACCTTTATTAATGACATTGCACACTTTTCCACAGGCTCACTCCTTTATTTGTTTTAACGGTGTATATGGCAGACATGTTCAAGACATATTATACCTTTATTAATAGGTTAGCGCACTCTTTTTTCAGGCTCACTCACTTATTTTATATGACAGTGCCTGCAGAGATATTATTCCAGACATATGTTACCTTTCTTAATGGGTTTCTACACTCTTTTTCTGCCTCTCTGACATTTTTATCTGACAGTACATGCACAGGACTTATTCAGGCAATTTTATGGCTGTATTATTGGACTACAACACTTTCTTTCATGGTCTCTCCCATATTTTATATAACAATACATGCAGAATAATCACTAACCTGCCTGGTGGCGCAGCCTTAGCAGCCTATCAGCATAGGCTTGCTGATTCATAGCACGGTCACCTGCAGCTGTAATGTAAATCAGGGGATATTGAGACATACCTATCTGTTATACATACTCCATTATCAATTCTTACATACTGCATTCCATGGCTACATACTCAGCTGTGAGGTATCCCACATCCCATGGGCCTCCTGTATCCACTGGTTGAGGTGGTCCTGCTTTCGTCTCTTCAGGTCTGCATGGTGGTGACGGACCTGCTCACCAGTCCGAGGAATGCCTGTGGCACTGGTGAGTTCACGAGCTAACCGGTTCCAAGCCTCTGCCTTGACTCCGTCCCTTGGAACTGGCCCTGCAGGAGTCTTGACTTGTGATGGTGGACAAGGAGCCAAACCATGTATTTGGACTCGTCGATGCCCCAACGTTGCACTCGGAAGCGTGTTCCCTCTCCGACACCAGACATTCTAACTGCAGATGTGAGCTACAATCAGTTATGGCGTGTATTCCCACCTGTGGGGCTTAAATATGCCGCATTTCCCGCACTTTTTTTGTGACTGGCCATTTTGTCAAATTCTCGGCTGACTGCAGACCTGCTTAGTAATGGTCAAACTATCATTCGTAAGTATATGAATGTTAACAGTGGATGTTTCCCCTATGTTGTCATGGCTTAGTGGTTCTGTACTTTGCTTCTGATGCACAGAGTCCTCGGTTCGAACCTTGTCATTCATTTTATTTTCATACTGTCCAGACAGGCTAGGGGGTGTGGCTGCATTTAAGCAACTTTGCTCTACGTTGCTCCTTGGTGCCCTACGGTGTCCTAGTTGGCGCGGCGCACACGTCCACGCAAACACATTGCGCTAGGTAAAGTGCTTTTAAACTTTGGGCAACTCTATTGCGCTGGGTAAAGCGCTATTAAACTATGGGCAAATCTGTTTAGCTGGGTAAAGCGCTATTAAACTATGGGCACCTCTGCTTAGCTGGGTAAAGCGCTATTAAACTATGGGCACCTCTGTTAAGCTGGATAAAGCGCTGCTTAACGGCACCCTATTATATATCTGGATCCTTTAAAAATATATATTTTGTTCACTGATACATTGGCCGTTTCACTGCTTTTCATAATATTTTAATCATATATGTCTGGTATTATTTCAAATACTGATTTAAAACATAAATAAGAAGGGGAGTGGTGGGACTCGAACCATGAATGCCTCCTGTTTGTGCATATGCTCTACCATTACGCTATTGCAATTTGGTGTGATTTGCATAAACATTCTTTCTTATGCTCTTCCATGTTGGAATTGCTAACTATAGCTAAGCAATGGGCACACCCGCGCACACACGCGCACACATGCGCAAATACGGGCAGCTATATCGTGGATTTTTAAAAAATAAATAAATATTTTACTTTTTGTAACTGTGATGGGGGTTTACAGTGTCAGGGTGTGTGGTGTTGGGTGTAAGTAGATTTGAGCGAACTCGCTCTTGTGTGTTGACATTTTGCTTTTACTACACTTGCAGGGGCGTGGACATTTAGACTGCTCGGCAGTTGGACATGCCCCCTGCTTTCATATTAGGTCCATGTAGGAGTTACGGTTGAGTCAGCGTGCCCTCATGAATATTCATGGCACGCTGACGTCATACTCTTCAACTGCAGCCTTCGAGTAAAACTTTTTAAGTCTTACATGGAAGATTTGTGAATCCGGGGGATAGTTTTATATATTGATTTAGTGTTAAGAACCTGTTCTTTCTAGGGAAGAGACTGGCTCTGCTTGTTTTCCTTGTTTCATGTATAACTAATCATATTTAAGAAAAATCTACATTCAATTAAGGACTAAGCACCATTTTTTGAAAGTCAGAAAAAACAGTACAGCTTATTGAAACACAACTGATTGCATGTACCAGCTTTTTTCAGTGTGATATTACAGTACAGTGGAGACTGGGAAATTTGTTTTGCCCTTTTCTCCACTGTATTGCAATCTCAGAGTTGGTATGTATAATTAGCGGGGGGATGTGGGGCATGCAAAACATGTGTTGAACATTTTTTGTTGTATTTCTTTACAATTGACTGGTGATTGGCAAGTTGTATTTGATCACTTGCTCTTTGATATTGGTAGGAGTTTGTTTTCAGTGCGCATATGACATTTCTTACATTGTCTTAGGATTATTCCATCTGCCATAAGGCTGTCAAAAGAAAGGGGGGGGTGTATGTATATAAATATATATCTATATATCTATATATATATATATATATATATATATATATATATATATATATATATAAAATGTGTGTGTGTGTGTATATATATATATATATATATATATATATATATATAGATATATAGATATATATATATAGATATGTATATTTATATAGACACAGACTGATTTATATATATATATATATATATATATATATATATATATATATATATATATATGTGTGTGTGTGTGTGTGTGTGTGTGTGTGTGTGTGTGTGTATGCATACACGCACAAAGTCACACATTAAGTAGTGACTGATCTAAGAATTAGACTGATTACTGCAGGTCCTGTGTTGCTTAGACTACTTGGGATTTAGATTTCACTTGTTCCTTCATTGGTTCGTTTATTTTCAGGGTTAGTACTTACTGCACAGATTGTGCAGCTTGGCCTTATCTTTCTGATAAGACAGAAGGGGTCTCCACCACATGCATTCACTGTTTTACTAACTGCAGGATTTTAAAAGAAAATGCCAAGAAAATACGTTTTTGTGTCTGCACTTAAATTGCCTAACTGTCCTAGCAATTGAGATTGTTTTTGACATTGCCTGATAGTATTTCTGCATTTTATTTTCTGCTTTGAGTAAATCTATTTTACCTGCTGATGTATGCAGCCTGATTCTGCATTTTATTTTCTGCTGTGAATAAATATATTTTGCTTGGTGTGGGGCCTGTTTCTGCATTTTATTTTCTGCTTTGAGTAAATCTATTTGGCTTGGTGCATGAGCCATTTTGGATCAAATCATAATTGATCTAAGGGAGAGATAAACTCATTGCTGCAGATCATGGGTAGCGTAATGCACTTGGGTTTCAGATTTCATTTATTTTTCATTGGTTCTTTTGTTTTCTTGTTTAATACTTTTTTGCAATGCTGTGCTGAATGAAGCACTCTGATAGTTGCAGTTTTAGAGTGGTTAGTGGACACAATGAAACTCTTTCTTTGTACTATTTAAAGTGCACCTTATCCCAACTTCCATCAGTTAATAAATCATATCTGGTCTGTCTAAACAGTTTATACTGAACTGTGATGGCTTGCACTGTCCTCTTAGCTGTGTGGACCATTCGTAATCTGTGTATTAGATTTGTTTTTTCTGTGAGGTCCTGTGTTAAACACATTACCCATAAAGCAACCACATTCCCCTGTAATATTGCTACCAGCTCCTCCTTACACCCTCATATATCACATGGCAGCACTGGTCACCATGGAGCAGCAAAAGACTAACCTCCTTTCTTTTGCCAGCCTCATGGCACATGGAATCCTGAGACAGTGTAAGAAATATCATGTGCTCACTGAAAGCAAACTCCTACTTAATACAAAAGGGTTTACCTGTGATTCAAGTAAATAATTAAACTACAGGTACCCCTCTCCCAGTCAGGTGCAAGCAGTCAGCAAAACTAACTCTTACTCCCACTCATTCCAGTACAACATACACAGACTGTCACCACAACTGCCTTAAGTTGAAGTGACTAAAATATCTCTATGTAAGCCTCTTAGAACCTTTAAGTTTAGGAATCATCCTACAACCTCAAATCTACCTTATGCATACTAACCCAACATCAACAGACTGCAAACAACATTCAGCATGCTGTGACATTACAGAAAGCATAGTTATGAAAAGGTATCAGACATCTAGTGTACAAAAACCCTAATGATAGCAAAACCAAGCCAGTACTTCAAGAAACATCTTGGTCAGAGGTGACACTGTAGTTAGACACAGATGCTCCACTTTCCAGGCAGAGCAAAGACAGAAAGACAGCTGCCTTTTAGGTGCCAGAATCTGCAATGTCACTATGACATTCATGTCCCTTTACCCCATGTACTCATTTATTTATTTATGTATCCATTGTTGACCAGGTTAATCCCACTAAGCTAGTAGCCCCTTTTCAGAAGATTTTTCAAGGTAGTACTTCTACTATAAGGGTAAATTTGGCCAGGGCATTGGGGTACTTCTACTATTTTTTATAGATCCTATTGTATCTTTTACACCCACCTAGGCTACCACCAAGTGAAGCAGATGGGACCTTGGTTTAACATCTCATCCAGTAGATGACACAATCACTTGTGTGGCACCCCTGCCCCCAATGCTACACTACAGTGTCAGCAATCCAATTGCCCTGGAGTGGGAATAGAACACACAACCTTTGGGTATTCCAGCATCAAAGGCTAGTCTGCTACCTATTACAACACTAACACTGCAAATGATGTGGTTATTGTGCAGAAGAGAGTAAATTACTTCAAATTAACCTCTTTGGATCATATTAACAGTGAAATGATGGAGCTCTCTGAATATACATTAGAAATGGGTGTGAAACTATTACTGAGCAGTACCCTACCATTATTACCAAGGGCAATGCCACAATACAAACAAAAGATAATTGATTTTAAAGTATATTCACTTCTGCAATTTTAGACATATGTTAAAGCTGCAACTGATTTTGCAAAATTGAAGATTATAGTATGAGGGTAGCTTACTGCTCATTACTAGTTTCCTGGTCATTTAATTTTCCTTTATACTTCTGATGTTAAAGCTGCAAGTGATTTTGCAAAAAAAAAAAAAAATAGTGCTCTGTTTGACTTAGTTTCCCTGTTTACTCTGATTTCTGTATAACCACACCTACAAAATGACATCATAGTAAGGACCGGACAATGATTTACATACTGATTCAGTGTATTATTGATAAGCAGGCACAGCTTTACTCGTTAGAGAAGCAGCTTCTTACTTGCATTGTGGGCTAAGTACGACATCATACATGTGTTAATTTCAATGTGAGGTGCTTAATCTATAAAGAGTAGTTGAAAATGTGTCTTTCTAGGAAGTAACAAACTAATACTGATGCATTTGGCATTGACATGTAGTATCCTATACATCATTTTGGAAAGAGGAGCATTCTGGGTTCAGATTTTCATGACGTCATGGCAGGGATTTTTAGCTATGAGAAAAAATACTGTGATCAACAACAACAACAACAAAGTAAAAATAACACACTTTTTTAAATCAAAATAATTATAATTTGGTATTATATATAGTATGATGATTATATCAAACTTCAACTTTTTTTATGCTTGTTTCAGAAAATGACCAATACATTTTCATTATTGGCTTAGCTACTGGTGTCAATATATGGAGATCCAATATATATCAGCCTGGGATTAGATGTCTGACAACTCCAGCTGCTTTACTGGGAAGGTATGTAGCTCACTCCTCATGGCTTCTGTGCATTGGCAAAAACATTTTCTTCCCCCATAGTAACGTTTTTTTTTTTTTTAAAGAAATGTCAGTCTCCTAAAATTACTTACATAAGTATGCATTATCAGAATCATATAAAGGTAGCACTGCTCAATGCCAAAAGCCTAAACAAAAGGTTTCTGTATATGAGTAGTTACTATAACATGGTTTCAGAACAGCAAAAGTACCCCACAGTGCAGGGATCTATAGCCCACCACTCCTACAGATCCAAAACCAAATTTGATGGTGGGTCTTGAAGGGCAATGTCTCTGTCCCTACAATTCTATTTCATCCCTACTCGTAATGGAGGGAAATGAGCTTGAACCCCTCCAGTACCACATTGTAGCCAACTACTGTACATCTTACATGGCGCTAACAGACAAAGAGGCATAAAAATGTACATCCCTCATTATCAGTGGCAACATTATCCTATTATGTGAATTAAACTATTCCTCAATTACATAGAAAGATATACCACCACAAATAAGTATGCTCAACGATTCACAGATTTCATTAATGCCAGTTTCTTAGACCAATCAGTCCAAATCCCAAAGAGAGGTTCAAAAATGTTGGAGCAGGTTCTCACCCTGACTACTGCACAGTAATACTTACCTTATGTGTCTGACCTGAGTTACCTCAAAACCCTTCTGCCTTTAGAGGTTACTCCAGAGCAAATCTTCTACAGCTAATAGATATCTGATGAAATTCAAACACTTTCTTTACCCAAATGACCCCAGCTCACATGAAGCCATATTAACAAATAGGTGCTATGCACACTATCATTCTTGAACTGAAGCTATATCCCCTATAAAACATAAATACAGAGACAAATTCACGAACATACTCACCTAGAATAACCATAGGGTGGATTTGCCATAATGGTTAAGGTCTTCACCTCAGAGATATAAGGTATGTGGTTTGATTCTGATGGGTTACTGTCTCAGCTTAAAATAGCCCTTCCGGGCAGTTAGCCTAGTATTCACTTTTGAACCTATAGTAAGAGAAAAAAAATCATATTTCTTTAAAACAAATTAAAATTCTCATCAGCCATAAAAGAACTCAAAAAGGTCAACAAAGAAAGTACAGTTGTGTAAGATGAACTTAACTATAACAGTAGATGTTTGAATGATCACTGCTGCAATAATCTTAGCTATATGGGTGATATCTTGCCAAGGATATAATGGTCAGCCAGCTTCCAAAGCTTCAGGGCACCTTCCATGTGCCTAAACTGTCAAGCACCTCAATCTGAACTGAGTAAACGTTTGGGGACGAAGCCCTTCACATATTTCCTGCCAGCAGAAAGAGGGAAGATGAGGCCTGAAATTACTATGCAAGGAACAATAAAACAGAAATATGTATACCCTGATATAAAACACACCAAAAAAGGGTGGAGTGGTTGAGGGAGGGAGTGGCTACTGCAGCAGTGAACATTTGAACATCTACTGTTATGGTAATTTCAACTTACACAACTGTTCTGTGTTCTTCATATTGAGTAGCTATATGGGTAGATTACACCTTAGCTAACTACATTTGAAAGTAGGAAGGGAAGAATCCAGTAATCCCTGGGGAATGGTCTCAGCAAAGCTTGATCTGGTCCAAGAGAAGGAATTAAGCTTATAGTATATTGTAAAAGTAGGTACTGAAGACCAAGTAGCAGCTTCTAGAAGATTTCAAGAATACAGCCCTTTCCAAAAAGTCATACATAAAGGCAAGGCCCTTTTAGAGAGGACCTTGACACTGCCTGGAATGGATTTGTTATGGTAAGTATAACAAAATGCAATAGCCTTATACAACAATTTGGAAATAGTCTGTGTTGACACAGGTTTTCCCCTCTTCTTACTGTCACAAGAAATAAACAATTTATCCAAAGATGTGAGAGATATAATTCTGTCAAGATAGTACTCAAGTTGTCTGTGGATATCCAAGGTATGGAGTATCCTTTCTTCCTCATTTTTACAATCAGTGAAGAAAACAGGGAGTCTGATAGTTTGGCTTAAAATAAACTTGGATACCACTTTAGGCATAAAAGGATTACTTCTCAAAGAAACCTCACCCCTATGGAAATTGAGGTAGGGTTTACTCACCATAAGAGCTTAAGAGGACATAGGATAGTAGCCCTCACAAATATTGTAAAACCAGAGAATAACTAACTGTGAATGGGTGTTGGTTATGTTGTGGCCACCAATTAGAAATCTTTTTAGCAGGCTTTCTTGCATCCATTAGTACCTGCTGCATGTTCTCAGTAAACAGGTATGTAAAAAGAATTAAGACTGTATTATACAGGCAGTCAACTGAAGATGATTGATGTCAGAATGCAACTAGCGCCCATTCTTGGGTGAGAAGATCCAATCTGTGAGGAAACTTCAGGTAATTGATCTTGGCCATTTCCAAAAGAAGGGACAACCACAATTGCATAGGAGAGAAGGGAATAACCATAATGCTTTGGGGGATTTTCTCTTTATCTTCAGAAATACCATGGATATTAGTGTAAAGGGTAAAAGTGTAAAGAAACACTCCTGCCCATAGAAAAGAAAAGACATCTGTCTTCCAGGCCTTCTTCTATAGAGTCCTGGAACAGAATTGTGCCAGTTGATTGTTCAAAGAGGAGGTAAGAAGGACTAGTTCAGGAACTCCCCACAGATGTATTAGATGTTAAATTACCGCTGATCTACTTTCCATTCATGACGGTCTGCTCTGGTCCTGCTCAGCTTATCTGCTACACAGTTTTGCTCTGATGGATTGTATGATGCCTATCGAGTGAGATTGCACTGTGAAGTTATATCCCAAGCTAACAAGACTAGTCTACACAGGGGGTATGTCCTGATTCTCTCTTGTTTGTTGATGTACCACAGGACTGTGCTATTGACAAAACCACTTTGAAGAGGTCCTGGGGCAACAGATGGCTCAGAGAGTTGAGTGCCTTAATCAGGGCAAGCATATCTTAGATATTTATGTACTTGTATTTGTCCTTGGTGACCCACAGCCCTGCTGTGTATCCTTCCTGAAACTGTTTCCCAAGCAAAGTCAAAAGCATCTGTGGTGACTGATTACCTTGGAGGATGGAGGGAGAAGGGAGGTCTTGATTTAAGGATATCTGTTGTCTCCACCAAAAGATTTATCTTCAGAAAAATCCCAACACGGGGATTTGAAAACATAAAGGATGCAGATGCTGGGATCAAAGAGATTTCAGATACCACTGTATATATCTCATGTGGAGTCTTGCCAGGGGTATCATAAAATCACAGATGCCATAAGACCCAAAATCCTGAGGTATTCCCTCTCAATGACCGAAGTCTGAGTAAAAATCTTATAAACAGATCTAAATAAACATCTACATTTTTTCCTGTTGAAGAAAAGCTCTTTAAACTGAGGTGTCTAGTTGACATCTCAGGAACACAATTCTGTGTGAGGGAGTCAAGAAATATGTTTAATTATTCTTTGGAATCCCAGCTTGGGTAAGAGGTCTCTCTTCCAAAAGAGAGATTCCAAACACTTTGAAAAAGACTCTGCAGAGGTAAAGAAAGTTGTCTAAATTTTGAAAAATGTGGATACCCTGTAGCCTGCAAAGCTAGACACTTTGTGAACAATCTTGGTGCAGTGGATATTCCAAAGGTTAAGGTACAGAACTGAGAATCTGATCCAGGCATACAAAATCTTAGGAAATATCTGAAGTCAGGATGATTAAGGATGTTACAATAAGCATTTTATATTTCCAGTGTTACCAAGAAACTTGAAGGAGGAAGAAGAGGTAACAGGTTGTCAAGAGACATAATTTTGAATTAGGGCACTATTACATACAGGTTTTGGAATGGCGGATCCATAACTGATCTCCAAATATCCTGGAATAAAACTCCTTCCTCACTTGGGAAGGAGGAATTGCTTCTACCAGTCCTTGGGACAGCATATGATGAAGAATAGATGGAAACAAGAGACTGACTTGGGGGATAAGGAATGACACCCTAGAAAGGAAGAATTTCCTTCCACTGCCAACTGCAATTTTGCTGAATAACATTCAGAACCCATTTACCTGAAGCCATCTGTTACCAAAGAGAAAAATAAAGAGTAAGACTTTATGAAAGAAAAAAGGGGGCCGGGGTGAGTGTGGGTCATGAGGTCTCTTGAAAAGTTATTTAGACATATTGGATTGTCCTTGGTTTTGGGAGGTTCGGGGATTTTTTGGAACCCCCTTGCCATTCTTTCTTAAACACTTGCTTATTTTATTTATTTTATTTTTATTTTATTTTACATTTGTTGACCGGGCTAGTCCAACTGGATATATGTCCATTTTCAGCAGAGGCCCAGGGAGAAAAGCTCCACATAAAAAAAAACATTAATTGCAGTGGTACAATTAAACAAACTAGTGAAAACATTTAGTTACATACATGGTATCATGAATTTAAATACAATACCAAAGGAAAACATATATAGAAAGGTTTTTATAATAGGAGAGGTTTTCCTCAAGGATAAAAGATCTTTAGATGCTTATAAAAGTATTAGGCTGTTAGGTAAGAAGTGATATTATGGGAACAAAAGTTAAGTTTGGAGGAAGAGAATAGTAAAGTAGGTAGACAGACATACAATGTTAATCAGGGTTAGTGCAGGGGCAGGGCCACTGAAGTAGGTAGACACACATACAATGTTAATCAGGGTTAGTGCAGGGGCAGGGCCACTGAAGTAGGTAGACACACATACAATGTTAATCAGGGTTAGTGCAGGGACAGGGCCACTGAAGTAGGTAGACACACATACAATGTTAATCAGGGTTAGTGCAGGGGCAGGGCCACTGAAGTAGGTAGACACACATACAATGTTAATCAGGGTTAGTGCAGGGGCAGGGCCACTGAAGTAGGTAGACACACATACAATGTTAATCAGGGTTAGTGCAGGGGCACAGCCACTGAAGTAGGTAGACACACATACAATGTTAATCAGGGTTAGTGCAGGGGCACAGCCACTGAAGTAGGCAGACACACATACAATGTTAATCAGGGTTAGTGCAGGGGCACAGCCACTGAAGTAGGTAGACACACATACAATGTTAATCAGGGTTAGTGCAGGGGCAGGGCCACTGAAGTAGGTAGACACACATACAATGTTAATCAGGGTTAGTGCAGGGGCAGGGCCACTGAAGTAGGTAGACACACATACAATGTTAATCAGGGTTAGTGCAGGGGCAGAGCCACTGAAGTAGGTAGACACACATACAATGTTAATCAGAGTTAGTGCAGGGGCAGGGCCACTGAAGTAGGTAGACAGACATACAATGTTAATCAGGGTTAGTGCAGGGGCAGGGCCACTGAAGTAGGTAGACACACATACAATGTTAATCAGAGTTAGTGCAGGGGCAGGGCCACTGAAGTAGGTAGACACACATACAATGTTAATCAGGGTTAGTGCAGGGGCAGGGCCACTGAAGTAGGTAGACACACATACAATGTTAATCAGGGTTAGTGCAGGGGCAGGGCCACTGAAGTAGGTAGACACACATACAATGTTAATCAGGGTTAGTGCAGGGGCAGGGCCACTGAAGTAGGTAGACACACATACAATGTTAATCAGGGTTAGTGCAGGGGCAGGGCCATTGAGTTTTGAGGTGAATTTTGAGTTGAGATTTAAAATTTGGAGGTGAGGAAATTGCAGTAAGATTTTCAGGAGGAGAGTTCCAGGTTTTCCCAACTGTGTTAGAGAACAAGGAATTACCAGCCATATTGCTGAATTTAGTGGTAGATATGAGTAGTTTATTTGAAGAGTGTAAGCTTTTAAGATTACTGTAAGGGGTAATAAGGGTAGTGAGTATGGGAGTTTTAGAGGGTTTGTACAGGATTTTGTGAGCTATTGTAAGTAGATGAAATAGAATCAAATGCTGCAGTTCAAGCCATCCTAAGTGTTTTAGGTTTAGGCAGTGGTGGGTTCTAAATGTAGATCCAGAGGCAAATCTGGCAATATTATTGTATGCAACTGCAAGTTTGCTGTAGTTACATTTGGACAGATAAGTGTAAATAGGGGAGGCATAGAGGAGAGTGGAGATAAGATGGGTAAGGGCAATGGTAGTTCTGGCAAGAGGAGTAAGGAAGGGTTTAATTCTGTAGAGGCAGCCCCGTTTTTTGTTGACTAGTTTTATAGTGTTGTTAATGTGAGTATCAAAGTTTAGGTTATTGTCTATCTCAACTCCAAGGAGTCTGGTTGTTGGATCAGGTGATATAATCATGCCAGTGTTTGATTTTACTGCAAAGTGTAGAGGAGTGGATTTTTGGGAAGGAGAGAAAAGTAAGAGTTTTGTTTTCTTGGAGTTCAGGATTAGACATCGTGTTAAGAACCATGTCTCAACAGTCTGGAATACCTGCTGGGTGAGCATGAACAGTTCAAAGGAAGATGAGGCTGAGCAAATTAAAGTAGAATCATTTGCATATTGTATGCAGGTGGCTTGGGGAATATTAGTATGAAGGTCATTAATGAAAATAGAAAAAAGGAGAGGGCCCAGGATGGAGCCTTGAGGGACAACAAGGGTAATGGGGAGGTGATTGGATAAGTTATCGCCCCAAAGCACTGTGTGTTGCCTGTTGTGAAGATAGGATTGGAACCATTTTACTGAGCTTGTGTGTAGTGCAAGGGATTTTAGTAAATGTATCAGTAGTTGGTGGTTAACCATGTTGAAAGCTTTAGATAAGTCTATAAAGAGGGCTGAGGTAAGAATATGGTTATTACAATTTTTATTAATGCAGTCAGAGAAGGATAGGTGGGCAGAGGTGGTGCTATGGATTGGTCTAAAACCATGTTGACAGCCAATAGATTGTTATTTATTAAGTGATTGAGGAGTTGTTTGTGTATGCATCTTTCCATGATTTGGCCAGAGGGGAGAGTAAGGTTGTGGGTCGATAATTTGAGAGTTCAGTTGGGTTGCATTAATCAGGATGGAAATGGGATAGGCTACTGCTTTAGCTGCTATTTTTAGATATTGAGCAGGCAGAAGGTCTGCTGAAGGAGAGGATGATTTAAGTTTGTGGAGAAGTGTGCAAATGAGAGATGTGGGAACTGGTTGTAGTTGGAGAGTTGGAATAGAGACATTTGAGGAAGTGGTGAGATAGGAGATATCGGGGGACAGGTGGTTGGAAAGAGCTGTCAAGAAGGTATTAAAGGCATCTGCAACCTGTTTTGGGTTATCTTAGGGGGTGCCTGAGGGGGAGGGTGTGTCAGAGTGGCCAGGTTTTAAGACACTATTTATACCTGCCCGAAACTTTTGTGGTTTATCTTGGTTAGTCTGTTGCAAATGGTAGTAGTAGTTTATTTTATCTAGAAGTACAGCTTTTTTGTAATGTTTCTTAATTGTTTGAAGTTGAGTTGATCTATGGGGTCTCTAGTAGTCTGAAATTTGGCCCAGAGTTTGTCTTTAAGTATAATTTTTTGCCAAGTATCTTTTGATAGCCAAGGGGCAGGTTTAGAGATTTTTCTGATAGATCGTGAAGGGGCATGTGAATCAAGAATGGATAAGAATTTTTCATTGAAGTATTTTACAGCATCGTCTAGAGTAAGGTGTTTCAGGGGTGCCCAGTTGCAAGGTCTGAGTTCAGTTTGGAAAGAGTCAGGGTTAAAGTTTTTATTTGTTCTAACTATTCTGTAAGTTCTTAGTTTGGAGGTATCAGTTTTGTGTCTGATTAAGTAAGTTAGTGCATGATCGCTTACATCGTCAGGAAGAGTTCCTACTTTATATGTTTGGCAGTGACTATTTCTCAAAATCCAGTCTAGTATGCTTTCTTTGTTGGAAGGTTTATTAGTTCTGGTGGGAGAGTGAATGGTTTGCGTAAAACCATGAAGGTTTAAGTGGGTGGAAAGGTGTTCTGAGGAACATGTCTTCCAGTTAATATTCATGTCTCCAAGGACTATGGTTTCTTGGGGGAAATTAATGGTGATCCAGCTAAGGATCTCCTTGAGGGTATTCACGTTATTACCTGGGGGAAGGTAGGTACAAATGATGTAGATGGCTTTGTGAGTATTAAGCTGGAGTTTGTAGACTATTATTTCTGCATTGCTTACAATGGGAGGTTTGTCCTGTAAATCTGTAATTTGCATCCCTGTTTTGTAGAGGATAGCTATCCCACCACCCTTTTTAGCTTTATGGTTAAGTCTCAAGACATCATAACCAGGGGGGATAATCTCCCTGTCATGGGTTGTAGGTTTTAGCCAAGTTTCTGATAAACAAAGGATGTCAAATGAGTGTGTGTCTAACAGAGCGTGGAGGTGGGCAATTTTATTGTTAGTACTAAGGATGTTGAAATGAGCTAAAGTGAGAGAGTTAGGTGATTTGGTGAGGATGTGTGAGCTAGAGAAAGGGTCAATAACTGCAGTGTTATTTGGGCCTGGGTTGTGATGAATGTCACCATCTAGAAGGGAGAGTAGTAATATTTTAATTAGATTTGAGGGTTTATGTAATATGTATAGTGATTTTCTGTCTTTTTGAAAGAAGTAAGTTATATGGATCTTCCTATGAAATTTTGGTAGTAGGTTGCTGGGAGAAGATGTTATGTTAACATAGTGTTGGGGATTAGACTGGGAATATATTTTTATATGTTAAGAAAGACTGTGAGATTTAATAAGATTCAGGTGTTCATAACAGGTTAGAAAGTATGGTATAATAAGGAGAGGAAGAAGTGAGAGTAAGAGAAGCTGTTTTGAATATGTTGATATCTGTGAGGTATGCATTGTGGTAGGTAAGGGGAAAGATGGGGAATAGGTGGAGTAAGACCTGGTAGGGGAGTTAGGATGAGGTAGTTGTCAATTGTGTTTTATGTAAAGAAAATCTGGGGTATGATAGGTTGTAATGGAGGGGGAGGGTAGAAGTATGATAGAAGGTTAAGATGGGGGTGTGGTTAAGGTAGTATACATTTGGGATTAGTTTAGCTGAATTCTTTTGAGACAATTTATTCTGTTTTCTGCCAAAAATGAAAGAAAAAATGCTCCTTTGGAAAATTTGGAAAAGGAGAGCTGAAAATAGTAAACATCCACTGAATCAGCTCGCCCCTTTCATCACACTTTTTGATCACCTCTGCAGGACAAGGACAAACAATAACCATCTATCCAAGAGAGAATTTAGAGCCTCATTTTAACATCATCTGGGAGGTTCTGAGAATGCAGCCGTGAAACCTCCTTAAAATAGTACCAGTGGTCATGGCTGTGGAAGAACTATCAACAGAGTCATACACACACTCTGCAAGCAATGCATAGTGACCTGTGCAAAAGAAAAATCTTTGTTGTTTAAAGCAGACTTCTCCTCACAATAAGTAACTGCAAATAACACATTTCTCATACTTTCACAATTTTTAGAACAACTGTTAACATATGAACTTAACAATTTAAAATTCTGATAACCAAAGTTGCAGAAGCATACACATTTCCCCCCAAACCTATCAATAATTTCACCGATCCTTATCAGAAAAAGTAGGACTGGAATTAACTAAGTGATTAGTAGAAGTGGGATCAACTAAAGCTATAGCTGCTGGGTCAGGTTTGGGAATAATGTAGAAAATTTTAAAAGAGTGAGGATGCTTTATGCATCCTATCTGCATTTTTGGGGGCAGTTGACTAACAGGAAAATTGCAGTCAGTAATACTCATTCCTGACAGAACAGGAGGAATGGGTGTAGGCTTCTGCAAAGTTCATTGTATTTTCTCAGGAACTGAAAACTGTCAGTGTTCTCCCACTGAAAACACTTACACATTCTAACAATAGTCTCAGAGAAAAATAAACCCCACAGAGCGAATCAGAAAATGAGCTTTCCTCTAGGACTGAATCGATTGGGAGGGTGGCCTAATGGTTAAGGTGTTTTCCTTACAAACACAAGGTGCAGGGTTTGAGTCTCACAAGGGATAATTGGCTAGGCTTAAAATGGCTTGCAAGAGCAGTTAGCTTTACTAATCTACGAATCTATGAAAATCACTAGGGCCCTTACAAGCCTAGACGCATACCCCAAACCCATTTGGATCCAAACTATCATGGTCATCTATACAGAAGTGGGTCATGTTAGTAGGAAGGCTACTAAGGGATTTGTGTGGGTTGGTATGCTATGATAATAATTTTCTTATTGAAGGCCAGTGTCCATAAGGGGTAAATTTATGATTTCTCATCCACCTGTATAGGTTTCATTGAATAGAGTCAGGGATGAACTCTATTTTAGGTGGATGAGGAGCCTGTTCCATACCATGGATATCCTTTGGGACACATGTCTGCCTCTCCAATATCTTCTGTTTGACTCAAGTGAAGTTCAGATCCCTGAATCTACTGTTTCTGGTTCTATTTGTTTTGTGCACGTGCAAGATATCCATCAGACCTGGGTCTGTGGAGGCCTTGTAAGTCAGACAAAGACCCACTCTTGGCAGACTACAGGGGACTGAATGCACAGAGCAAGCCTTTAAGTCATCAGTATAGAACAGTGAATTCATGCCCTAAATTCTCCTGGTGAGAAACCTTTGTGGGCATTCCAACTGTTTTAAGTGTCTGGTTAGGATACATGCCAAAGGAGCCACTGTACTCAAAGATTGGAATGATAAGGGCAGAGCACAGTGGTACTATAACTTCCTCACAAGGGCAGTTAGCCTAGTATGAACCTATGAAATAACTGAGGAAAACACCTGAATCCATCTGGGCATCTTCCTGTTCAGATTCAGAAACTTAAATCTCTTCAGGAAAAGAGGAATCCATCTTTTTTTACCAGAAACTACATCTTCTGCTCCCTTTGTCTCCTGTTTTTAAACTTATATCTGCAACATTTCCATCTCTGGCACATTTCCATCTCTGGCTTGCTCTCATTCCTTCTTTTCAGCTCTGATTTTCACAGTTGCTTCCTTTCTAATTGTTTCAGTGCTGTTTCACACTGCTGACCTGACCCTGTCAGTACTGGTTCCAACCAGCTAGGCCACTGTGATATCCATCTCCATTCTCTATTCCAACCCCTCCCCCAGTTTCTTTCACTTTCTTTTCTTTCCAAACCCTCCCCCAGACTCTAACTTTGCCTTCCTTCCTGTGGTGCCATCTTTAAAATCCTTCTAGCTTTCTGTGCAGTCCACATGGAAGCTTCTACTCTCCCCTGCCTGTGTGCTCTCTGGCTTTAGAACATACTGTGTACGACATACTGTTTTATTTATTGCCATTTACACTGCTACTAAGCACTGTCTGTCAGTGCAGAGTTAACTGTGCTTGCTAAGAGTTGCTTTATCTGTAAAAGCTACTGCATTTTACTTCTAGTACTACATTACAGTTTAAGCAGAATTGTCTTCTGCTCTGCTTATAGGGCTTAGTTAACTGTTTTTGTTAAAAGTTGCTTTATCTGTACAATCTAATGCAATTGCTTCTAGTGCTTCATTAAAGTTTTTTAAGAATGTTTGTTTTCTGTTCTACTTACAAGGCTTAGTTAACTGTGTGTTTGTTAAAAGCTGCTTTATCTGTTTCTTTCACTTTCTTTTCTTTTTAGTATTACATTACAATTTAAGCAGAATTGTCTTCTGCGCTGCTTATAGGGCTCAGTTAACTGTGTTTGTTAAAAGTAGCTTTATCTGTAAGCTATTGCATTTACTCCTAGCGCTCCATTACAGTTTATTTTTAGGATTGTTTTCTATTCTGATTACAGGGCTTAATTGTGGTTGCTAATATTTGCTACTTCTGTACAACCTACTGCATTTACTTTTAGTGCTCAGCTTTCATGACTTAGCTGGAAATACTGGGACTAAAACTGGTTGTTCTAATACTGGTTGTTCTAATAAAGATGGAGTGTTTCTGCACGATTTAATTGGTGTCCTGGATTCCTGGTTGACTCTACATTAATTCAAGTCGGTGTATTCAGTTCTGTTGTTCGTTATTAGCTGGAAATACTGTTATTGCTACACTGGTTATTTCTTGTCTGCATTATACCTCACTTAAATCTCTGTTTTTCTAGGGTTTTGCTAGGTCTGGTCTCTCGTGTCTTTTCTTACTTTCCTGGTTTAACCTTTTGTATGTGTTCCCCCTTATGCCTTGCAGCTTCTCCCGACAGGTTAAAAGCTCTGTGATCATCCCCTGCCCAACAGACTCACCCAGCAAAATACTTTGTGAAAGAGTATAAACCTGCTTCAGTTACCTGCCTGAAGCAGCTCCATAACCAAACTAAAGAGCACAGCTTTCTAAACTGTAGGTGTTCCTTCTATTGCAATTTATCCACACTCCAAATCTGTTTTTAAAACTATCTGCTTTTAAAAAAAGTAAACTGCTCCTTTTTTAAAGTATTACTACAGGGCAGATAAGCATACACACACACACGTTAGTTTTTTTTTTTTTTTTTTTGGCTGTAGTAACTTACTTTGGCCACCAGGTGGCAATACACTGCCAGCCGTCTACCACTGCACTACAGGGAAGCAAATATACTGAACTTATCCCAATTTGGCTGTTTTTCTGCTATTCCTGTTTAGAGCTCACTGATTGTCCCTGTAATCTTGTGGTGGGTGAGCCCCACTCCATTCCCCTACCCTACCTAACCCAAATCACCTGACCACTTCCTACAGCTCCTCACCTGCAGCCACCTTAACCACATCCCTAATTTACAACTTACATCCAATTACCACAAACCCAAACGATGCAGGTCTTGCTTTCATCTCTCCTACTAACCCTCACAACTCTAACCTACATTACATCCTTACACACAAACACACCACTACCACACACCACCTACTGTACAACATATACCTTCACACCTGTTATTACACACATAAGCTTTCCTATAGCCCCCCTCTTTATTTAGTGGCAGCACAATACTATTTTTATGTAACAAGTATGTTTCACTATTCTACACTAGAAAAACATCAAGAAAACTCCACATAGATATTCTACAAACTACCAAGCTTCTACTTTCATTAAAGAAATACCTCCTTACCTCAGGGGACATTCACCCAAATCCAGGGCCATGCAACATTATGCCCCCAAGCAAACACACTGCATATCTACTCATCATCAGTCTTAACTCTCACAGTTTATTAAGCAAACTTCCTCACTTACAGGCAGTCATAACTCACTACTCCCCTAACATCCTTGCCATAACAGAGACCTGGCTAAAACCCAGCACACAGAATGAAGAAATTCTCCCTCCAGGATATAATATCCTATGGCTAGCTAGAACAGGAAAGAAGGGTGGGGCATTGCAGCTGTCTATAAAAGTACAATATCTCTTTAACCTCTACTAACTCCTCTACCTAAATTTAATACTGCTGAGATTGTAGGCTCTATCCTACTGTTAAATAAGAAAAGAACATCAATTTTCTCTGTGCATATATCCCTCCAGGTAATAACGCTCCGATAATTGAAGAGATTCTGCAATGGTCAAAAGATAATCTCCCACAGGAAACAATTTTATTACTTGATGTAAACACTGACTGGCTAGCCTGTATCTCTAAAAACCCCACTAACCACATCAACCTATATAGATTTTCTCAACTCATTCAAGAACCAACTAGAGTAGACAAAAAAATCCCATAAGGAATCTATACTAGATTGGACATTAGTAATTACCCTGAACATAATTACCAAGTAGGTAGTCTACCTGACAGACTAAGTGACCATCTCCCTACTTTCCTCCTACAAAAACGTACTAACTTACCAAAACCTACAGTCTATAGACAAGTCATAAATGATTGCAATGTTAACACTCTAGAAATCAACACTATATTAAAAAAATTTAATTGGCAACCACTACACAGCCTTGACCTAGACCAAGCAGTGAACTATTTTAATAGTACTCTTATGAACATCCTTGACTCAGTTGCCCCAGTAAGAAAAATTAGAGCTAAGCAACACTATACTCCTTAGCTTACTAAATCCACTAGAGCCCTATTAAAAACCAGAGACAAGACATGGAAAACCTGGAAGAAAGATAACATTAGTCTATCCAAACAAAACTATCAACACCTTAGGAATCAGGTCAAAAAACAAACAAAGCTTGATAAACAGAACTACTTTCTAGATATACAAACTAAACAGTCCAATAATCCCCAAAAGTTCTGGCATGCAATAAACTCCCTACTAAAACCTGGTAAAACCTCCACACCAGCTCCCACCTCCACCTCTACAAAAACAGATAGCGATATAGCCTCCCAATTCAATCACCACTTTATTGAATCCATTAAATCACTATCAACTCAACTATCCAAAAATAGCTACTCATCCATACCAACAACTCCTAAAAACTCACCTCCCTTTACATTCTCTCCTGTCCCAACCTCAACAATAAAAAAATACCTCTTAAAACGTAAACGCACTACTCTTGCAGCAGATGGTATACCTGCTCATTTCCTAAAAATGGCTGCCGACTCTCTATCCTACCCAGTCTCAATCTTAATCAACAGCTCCATACAGGAATCCCACATCCCTCAACTGTGGAAAATCTCTTACATTATTTCCCTTCATAAGGGTGGGAATTCCTATGATTTCTCTAACTATCGCCCTATAGCCATTTGGTCTCCTTTATCAGAGATACTTGAAAAATGCATACACTCTCAGATCATGCATTTCCTAGACTCTAACAATCTCTTCTCCTCTACACAACATAGTTTCCGCCCACATCACAGCACAATTTCAGCCCCTCTCTCTTTCACAAACCTGGTTAACCAACATAGAAATAACTACAAATTTGTATCTGCTATATTCCTGGACCTCTCAAAAGCATTTGACATGGTTTCCCACTCCATTCTAATAGATACTCTTACCTCTCTATCCTTTGCCCCTAACACTTTTGCATGGTTTAAAGACTATCAGACCAACTACAAGCTGTCCAGTGGCAAGGAGTTATATCATCTTTACTCCCAAATATCATTGGTGTACCTCAAGGTTCCATACTTGGTCCACTCCTCTTTTCTATCTTTACCAATAATCTACATACCTCTACCCTACAGGCTTCACTCATACAGTATGCAGATGATTCCACCCTGATCTGCTCTGCCCCAAATCTCACCACCCTACAGCATCTTTCCCAGGAATCTTTTACCTCAATAGAAAGGTGGATCACAGATATTCAACTTATCTTAAATCCCAAAAAAATTTAAAATACTTCTGTTTACCCCAAACAAATCAAAAACCACTCCACTCTCCTTCTCTATCTCCTCCAATAATGGAACTGTCATTTCACCCTCTCTCCACACCAAGCTGCTTGGCATCAAAATAGATAACATCCTACACTTTGACATCCAAATCTCTCAAACTATTAAAAAGGTACACAAAAGAATGGGGTCCCTATATAGACAAAAAGACTTTCTATTATATCAAGCTTGGGTCACCTTAGCTCAAACCCACCTTCATTCCACACTCATGTATGCAGCACCTATTCTCACCTATGATAGAAAATATGATCTGAAGAAACTTGAGTGATGTTATAACAAAATCACCAAGTTTGCAAAAAATTCCCTCTTTAGAACATACCATTGTATACCTCTTAGGCAACTTCAGTGGCTTGAGCTCCCACAGTTATTAACCTACCACCAACTAGTCATACCTTATAACAACCTAAAATATCCTGAAAAAACTCCAGCCCTTAGGGAACTACTGACTAACTACATTCCAATTCGACCACTCCGCTCTGCCAACAAATCACTCCTCTCTATCTCCACAGCCAACAACACAGTAGGTAAAGCTCTATTTTCTCACAGTATAGCAAAAAGTTGGAATAATCTCCCTCCCTTGGTGACTTCTGCACCTAATACCAAACAATTCAAAAACTCCCTTAAGGCTCATCTTATTAGCTCTTGGCTATGTTCATGTGTTACTTAATCCTAGTGTATGCTACCACCATCTCTCTCTTTTCTCCCCAATTATCAGACCCTCGGTAAAAATAGAAGTAACAAATGGTATCCCTTGACATTTGGAAAGGTTGCTGTGATCTCTGTCTGTATATTTTGATGACTAACTTAATGTTCACTTATATATATTGCTGATATGGTCTTTCTCTGCATACTGTTCTATTATGCACAACATATTGCTCAATAACAAAGTCTTTACTTTACATTATGTATTATTATCATTCTCTGTTGTATTAATTAAGTGGAGCTTTTGTCCCCGGGTCTCCGCTGTAAATGGACCTCTTCCAGTCGCACCATTCTGGTTAACACATGTAAAATAAATAAAATAAAATACAAAATAATAAATAAAATAAACAAGAAGAATCAATAGCCTGAGTTATATCCTGAGGCATGACCCATTAATCTACTTATGTCTAAAGAAATTTAAGGAGAAGTAAATACATGCTTGGTTTTCTGTTTCTTTTGACAGGATAAATGGGGTTACCTGTGTAACTAATGGGAGCAGCTGCTTCCCCAGGGATGGGCACAGCATTCTGGAATAACACGGATACCTTCCCTGTTCCCTCTCCCAGGCTTGACAGGAATGGCTCTCTCTTATCCTCTGAGGGGACTTCAAAAGCAGCAGAGGATGTGGCTATTTCCTGGTCCATAGTGGCTGTAGGAGCTATACCAGAGTGTTCAGGGCAAAAGATGAGTAATCAGAGGTACAACAACTGGCCACAGCAGAGTAACCCACTTGTGACTGAAGCAAAGGCTGTTTGCTGTTTCCTGAACTATTTTTTTTTTTTTTTTTTTTTTTTTTTTTTTGTGGCTGGGAGAAGGACTGACTCTGTGGCCCATAATCTGTTCCTTGGTCAAGCCAGAAAAGTCACCTCTTTCCAAAGAAGACAAGCAGCAAATGCAAATAAAATCACCCTTCTACAAGAGTTATTTTTTGACAGAAAAAACACCATAAAAAAGGACTGTTTGCAGTATATGCAGACTGGGTACATATGTTTATAAAATGTGCAGTATATGCAGACTGGGTACATATGTTTATAAAATGTGCAGTATATGCAGACTGGGTACATAAGTTTATAAAATGTGCAGTATATGCAGACTGGGTACATATGTTTATAAAATGTGCAGTATATGCAGACTGGGTACATATGTTTATAAAATGTGCAGTATATGCAGACTGGGTACATATGTTTATAAAATGTGCAGTATATGCAGACTGGGTACATATGTTTATAAAATGTGCAGTATATGCAGACTGGGTACATATGTTTATAAAATGTGCAGTATATGCAGACTGGGTACATATGTTTATAAAATGTGCAGTATATGCAGACTGGGTACATATGTTTATAAAATGTGCAGTATATGCAGACTGGGTACATATGTTTATAAAATGTGCAGTATATGCAGACTGGGTACATATGTTTATAAAATGTAATACTGTAATTCCCTTTTGGTCGGAATTCAAATCCTTTATTAAAGCGTTGTGGTCGGATAAATGTGAAGTCGCTGACTCATTGTTGTTATTTAATGCTCCAATTCCAGTGTATGTTCCAAGTACACAAGTGCACCTCCTCTGGTCCCTCCTTGCAATAGCAAGAAAAAACATTACCTCAAACTGGAAAAGTAAGAAAATTACACCTTTTGTGGAATTTATATCACTGGCCAAAATAGGTTGTAATAGAGAATTAATGATTATAACTTTAAGAACTACAAGAATGACACACAAAAAACTAGCTTGGTTAAAACTTAAAAAAGTGTTAGATAAAATGTGAATGTATTGACAAAGTTACTTTTATTATGGACATTGTATATAGTTAGATTTGTTTATATTGTTTAACATTTTTGTTGCATTTGTATGTATGAAAAATCAATAAAAATATGTGAAAAAAAGAAGTAATACTCAGCAGTGCTATAAGTTTATTCAAAATAACACCTCATACTCATCCCCTGAAGACATAGCCAATGTATTAGCAAATTCAGCACACACTTTAGTCCCTTAGTTCCCCCAAACTTTCTACAGCACATTGCTATGTATAATCTCCTATGAGCAAGTCCAGAGTGCTTCCTACAAAGTCAAGAACACTTTCTATTTGCGCTGGCATAATGTGCCTGGCTGTCTTCTCCGCAGCAGATATTGTCTAACTGGTTCATTATTAAAACTATTTAGTTTCAGTCACGCCACTGAATTCATGCCAGAGGTATGTAAAACTGTTGTAGTTATCACATTGTGCAACAAAGGGCCCATACCATATCTAGGAACTATAGACCCATAAGCCACACCAGCCTTATCTCATCATTATGGAACTTATTAACAAGGACTTAGGCCTGTGGCTAATGTAGTTTGCTGATGAGTGTAAACTAAAAGTTCTTGTAAACTCCCCAGATGACTTCCAAATTTTCTAAGAGGACCAAACATATATACTAACAAGTGCTGCTGTGATCATGGACTCAAGTCAAATGCCACAAAATGCAGCACTGTGTTCTTTGGCAAACCTGTGTTTCTATGCTCCTATTATAAAGGTGACAACCCCTTAAATACTAACGGTAGTCATTAGGAATTTGGCACTTCCATTAAGATTCTTTGAACACCATGTGTCACGCCTGTTAGAAAATCTGAAGAGCAAAAAAAAATAAATAAAAAACCTTTGTAAGTAGAGGAGGGCAGTGCCAAAACATATTAATTTTAATGAGGCTAGCATCCAGTACTGGAGTGCTTCTACTGAGTATTGGAAGCCAATGAATATTTTACAATAGATTGTAATGATGATCTATAGGTTTGCGAGAGGTGAGCATTTGTACCAATATATATAGAGAGCAACTAGAAGTAGGCTATACTGCAACTTGGGAATAAAACTATTTCTTACAAGGACAAGGTGAAGTGGCATTAGCAGGAGTAATAGCGTAACTTTAGTTCGACTCAACACCATAAAATATTCACTGCCAATCATGAGCAGACAGGTGATCCGCTATGGTGACCCCTAACCAGGAAAAGCTGAAAGAAGAAGAAGAATAGCATAACATTAGTTGGACATTAGTTTTATTGACATTCATTTCTGTGATTATTTTAAATGCATTAATCACTGGTGACCACAGATAACGTTAACTGCAGGTATTGTTCAGGGAAGGCTTTAAGGTCACAGATGCTAGACTTATGATCTGTAATTTGACTGGATAAAAAGTACAAGAGTTCAATGAAATACTCAGTGCTCTAGCAGCTTACAGACAACAGGAAATACGTGAAACTGCTGAAGATAGCAGAATGTCAAAACAGGATGTATGAAGATGATGAGAAGATACATGGTCAAGCCAGGTGTGGAAATTAGGTACATGAGGAAAGCTGGTGCTGCAAAGCAGAAGTCTTGGAAGATATCAAAAGGAAAAAAAATACAGCATGAAGAGGATGTAGAAATGACAGGGTAGGAGAAATTACTGGTTGGCTAGTAAAGAGGCTAAGTGAGCAGTCACAATGGCAAAGAACAAGGCATCAGAGAGACCAGTGTCTGGAAAATTATTTAACACAAAGAAGATGTATCAGGTTATAAGGCAATGACTGAAAGATAAAAAAAGATGTCTTTCTTAACAGATTCCAGCAACAATCTGCTAACCAGTCCAGGGGATATTAAGAGTAAATGGAAGGTTTTCAATGAAGAAAAAAGACACTGAAGCCTGCAATGCAAGAAGAAGAATCCACCCTAGAAGAAGTATTAGAGCACCAAGAAAGGTGAAATTAGAGAAAGTGGCAAGCTCAAATAAAGTTAGTGCAGATGTGATGAAGATGTGGAGATAGTTTGGGTGGAATAGATCTTAAGAGTGCTCATTATGATATGAAGACAGAATTATCCCACATGTCCAAAGGTCAGTTGTCAATCTCCTCTCCGGTCCAGCTGGTGAATCTGGGAATCTTGAGGCAATGTTACAACTGCCTCATGTACACAGATGACCTCTCCTCCTCCCAACAAATTCCAACACATGTGAGAGATGCAACCATATAGCCAAAGTGGAGGCTAAGCTCTCTCAACTTAGTACTGGCGTAACCAGTCAGGAGGAGAAGGAAACCACACTCACTACAATTCCAGTCTCACACAGACCTACCATGACAGCAAACCAAACACATAAACACACAAAAACATACTCGGAGGTTCAAAATAAAAATCTGCCTAAGCAGCAGAGACCTCCAAAGCAGACACCCAAGCAACTGCTACCCCAAAACAAAACACATGCAACACATAGCTCACAAAGCCAGTGTGCCGAACAGTCACAGCCCTTAAGGCTAAACAACACACCTGATACACTTGCAAAAGGTGACTCTATCATCAGGCACACTGACGTCCTGCTCACCAGGCTGAATAAGGAGAAGGTCATGGTGAGCTGCCTGTCGGGTGCTAGGATCCACCACATAACACAAGCACTCAGGTCACTCCAAGGCAAGTACAAATATGACTCAGTCATTGTCCATGCTGGTGTGAATGACCTGAGACGTACCTCCCTGGACTACATGAAAAGAGACATAGAGGAGCTCTCTGAGCATGTAGCCCAGGCCGGTATGACCCTGACCTTGAGTAGCATCTTACCCTCACCAAGAATGATGCCACAATATGAAGACAAGATGATCAATTTCAACAATTGGCTTAAGTATTGGTGTCATTCAAAGGGGAACCAATGCCTGTCAGCCTGGGATGACTTGCTCGACAAGCCACGATGCTTCGCTAGGGACGGCTTGCACCTGTCACCCCTGGGCTTTCGGATATTGGCAAAGGCTCTTGCTACCCCCATAGTGCCTTTTTTAGGCAAGGCTCAAAAGACAAACCCACCTCCATAGGTATCACAAGGGATAAGAAACTAAGAGTAATGCCACTCAACGCCAGAAGTCTAAACCTCAAGATGCATGCACTCGAAACTTTCCTTAGCATGGAGAACATCAATATCTGTGTAGTAACAGAAACCAGGTTCAAGGCTCCCGAGAGCACACCAGCACTACCAGGTTATACCTCATACCATGCTTTTCGTCTCCAAAACTTGGACTGAATCACAAAAGGAGGGGGAGTATCAATATTCGTCAAAGATACCCACACCTCCAGATTGGTGGCACAGCACGAAGCATCAGAGTCTATCCATGTGCAACTAACAGTGGGTAAAAGAATCCTTTATAAACAAATTCTATGAACACCTTCAGGAATGCATGGATCTTGCAATCCCAAATAAAACCAAGACCCAATCCTCCAAAGGCAGACGTCCTGTCGGGTGGACCCCAGCCATAAAAAACTATACAATAGAAGGAGGAAGCTACTACATGATAGAGCAAAATCCCAAAAAGGGAAGGCATCTCTGATCAGTATTAGCAAAAAACTACAGGCGCTCATAGCTTTGAGAGAAAAATTGCAGAGGACACTAAGGATAATCACAAGGCTTTCTTTACTTATGTTAGGAACCTGAGTGAGAATTCCCAGATATGCTCAGAATTAGTCCAAAATGACAAAAAATACACCAAACCCACAGACATTGCCAACATCCTAGCTGACAGGTTCAGTGCAAACTCCCCCCCCTCCCCACCAATAGGGCAAATATCTATCCCAGCAGAGTGCTGCCCCCCTGACATCTCAGATGCTCAGGTAAGAGCCGCCCTCTTCAAAGCATAAAACACAGCATCAATGGGACCAGACGGTGTCCCGGGGTGCATCCTACATGAACTCCAAGAAGAGCTAAACCCAAACATAAAACTACTGTTCAATCTCAGCCTTACTACAGGATATGTACCCAAAGAGTGGCGTACAGCAACAGTGGTCCCTCTCTACAAAGGTGGTGCCTCAATGGATCCTGGAAACTATCGCCCCATAAGCCTGACTAGCTTGGTCTGCAAAGCTATGGAAAGGATCATCATGGACTTCATAAATAAAGATATTGGGGACCTACAGACACTGGATCCTACCCAGTTCAGCTTTGTTAAGGGCAGATCCTGCCTCTTAAACCTGTTTGATTTCTTTGAAACAGTCACCAAGGCCATTGACGAGGGGAAGATGGTCCACACAGCCTACCTGGACCTCGCAAAAGCCTTCAATACAATACCCCACTCGGGCATTATAGATAAGCTCACCAGCTTAAATATAAACCCCTATGTCACTAGATGGGTTGCAAACTGGCTCAAGGACAGAACCCACATGGTTAGAATTGCTGGAGCCATGTCAGACTCCAAACCAGTTACAAGTGGCGTCCCACAAGGCTCAGTCCTGGGACCTCTCTTGTTCGGTATATATTTCTCGGAGGTACAGGCCAACACGAAAGGACTGTGGCTGATCAAGTTCGCAGATGACTGCAAACTGGGTGCCATAATCGACTCTCCAGCCGACACAAGCATCCTCCAAAAGGGCCTCATAGAAACAGACAACTGGTGCCAGAGCCATGGCCTCAAGTTAAACGCCAAAAAGTGTATAGTCATCCCCTTTGGCAAAAACAAAGTGCCCACAAATTACCACATAGGTGGTAATCCATTAAGTACAGAAGAAGTAATTAGGGACCTGGGGACCCAAGTTGACAGCAATCTCTCATTTGACAACCACGTGGCCAAAGTGGTTAGAAGAACATTTTATATAGCCCACCTAATCATGAAGGGATTCACATCTAGATCATCAGGCCCATAATTGAGTACAATGCCCCTTTTGGGATGTACCTTACCAGACACCTGCAGCAACTGGAAAGACCCCAAAAGTACCTCACCAAGAGGATCAAAGGGCTCAAACAGATGCCATATGCTGCCCGGTTAAAGAAACTCCAGCTCAACTCAGTGGCATACCACCTGCTCAGAGGCGATCTGTGCCTGATGTATAAAGCCATGTCCAACCCGGAATTAATGGACATGCTGCACCTCAGAAAATCCAAATCCCATCAAGCTACTCGCTCGAGAGACTTGAACCTCAGCACTGAAATAAATAGTACATGCTTGAGGGACAGATTCATAACCCAGAGGCTCCCTTCACTCTGGAATAAAATCTCAGTCCAGGTTAGGCAGAGTCCCTCATTGACTCTCTTCAAGAGGAATCTTGATGAGTGGATGGGAGATCGTAGGTTTACCCCGGGTATCACTTCTGTGTCACTGTTAGACAGAAGCACAGTATACTAACCTCGAAAAAGGGCATAGCAAAATTAATTTAAAATGGGTGGCAAAAGCCAAACACACTCTGGTTAGGCTTATAAATGCCCTAGGGCAGATAGCCTAGTATGACCCTATGAACCTATGAACCCATAATTTGAGGATAAGCATTCTTGTGCAATTACTCAAACACAAAGGGGATATTCACAGCTACAGGCAGTACTGAGATAGCAAAATCTGTCGCACTTCACTAAAGTGCTGGAAATGCTTATTGATAATTGAATATACAAAGTAAGAAAGTCAGATGGGGAATGAACATTTCAGATTTAGACTAGGATGCTGTACAACTGACTTGATGTTTGCAGTGAGAAAGTTAGTGGCATACCTCTCAACTGTCCAGATTTTCATAGAATGTCCAGATTTTTTCCTCATAGTTTTGGTCTGTGCCTCATAAAATCTGTTGTTTTCTGCCAATTTACTGGGATGATCTCAGGACTGAAGTCATTAAATAATTGCATATGTTTGAGTTTCAAATGTCAAATCTTTCTGAAAATGTATATTAACATAAACCCTTTTATTCTAACACATTTCTACTTTAAAAGAGCATCATTTAAAATCTGTCCCTATTTTTGGGCCATTGTTCCCCCCATTTTGGCTGGCATTGTCCAGATTTCTTGCACTAAGAGGTTGAGAGCTATCGTTAGTGGAGAAGTGGGAGGTTGTAGAGGGAATATGTATATGTCACGTAAATGTAAGTGAGTATAGTCAGTAAAGGGAGAGTTAAAAGTTAGAAGGGGGCATTGCCAGTGATTTGGCTGACTTGTTTCCAGAATTTTGCTAGAAGTAAAATCCCCTCCCCCATTTCCATTACATGACCTGAAATCTGTAATTAAACCTAAAGTAAGGACCATGGCTATCTTACCTGGCATCCTGTACAGTTTCCTAAACTGACACCACCTCATCTCAAAGTTGAGCAGCAAAAAAATGGTCTTTCATTTGCAAATGCAGTATGGCATTCATCTAAAGCAATGATGGCATTGCATTTCTGCATCACACATAATCAACACCTACTAACTGCAGTCCCTAACAGCTTCTACCTTGGGCAGCTACTCCCTCTACCCTGTCTTACAGCTCTGCTGATGTAACTGGATGGGTAGAACTCCTCTTCATATCATCATTCAATGCAGCACATGGTGTGGGTTTCTTCTGAAATCACCCAATGGTACTAAGGTATTCTACTTGATGCTAATGAAGTTAATATGTCTAATCTTTAAGCATTTTTAAGAGTTTGAAAGCAGCTGGTTGTGTTATGGAGAATTTTAAGATCTTGGTTTTACTGAATGCCCCCTTATAATACTACTGCAAAGACAGAGAAAAATAGCCTTGCTAGTAATTTTCTAATAAATTTCTGACTGCTGCTTCAGTCTTTAGCTAGGAGCATGTGTACACAGATCACTCTGAAAAACAGGATATACTTTCAATATGCTACTTAAATGAAGAGGAGATAATATGTGATAGCTGGGTTTGAGTGGGTATTACAGTGAAATGATTTGCTTTCCCAAGGTCGGACGAGCAGAGAATCTGTTATGTGCAGACTGACAAAAAGAAGCTGAGGTAGGCTGTTCAATAATAATTAGAGTGGCACAGTGTGTGAGTTTAGTGCTGAGCTTTTGAAGTAGGAGATTAGTAGGAATTTCAGAGGAGGGGGTTAAATAAGGTTATCAGCTAGGAATCAGGGGTTGCTATTGCAGTGGAGGCTGTATGTTACTAATAGTAGCACAGGTAAATGCTGCTCAGGAAAGTTATTTCTAAATAGATAGTCTGGTAGCTGACAAGATTGTTAAAGTTCAGGAAGTTAGTGATGGTGCCAGTAAGACTTCAGTTGCAAAAATTTTGAGTAGATTAAAAATAAATTATAATAGCAATGAATCATTTGATTTCAGGTATTGTTGATGGAAGCTGCACTTGCAGTATTAATATGCCTTTAATTGAATAAGTCAGAATAAAATGTACTTATTAAGAAGAAATTGGAAGGAAATGTAATCTCTCTCTCTATATATACATATGTATGGTTTACTATTGAGATTGCGAAACTGCATCGGTCGACCGGTCACAATGTCGACCTGAAATGTTGAATATGTACTGTCAAAAAAGCAGTCAAGTTGAAAATTAATACATTGACACCCGTAGTTCAATGTATTTGACAGAGGAGGAGGTGACAGCAGTCACCCATGCTATGCACTTTAACGTGCCATTACTTTCTACAGTCAATGGTACATTTCTTTCCTATTTTGCATGGGGGCAAGCTGCACCCCACCACACCCCCTGCAAATTAAATATACCAACTCCAAGATTGCAGTACAGTGAGGAAGTGGGTAAATTCCCTCTTCCTCACTGAACCGCGGTCTTCACTCAGAATGCTGAACTCAGATAATTGAGCTACATTTCTCGTTCGCTGTAATGAACTCAATGTTTTCTGGTTCGGCATTCTGCCCATTAGAAAAGTGCCTTTCGAATACATGACGTTCGACTGCAGGCACTTTGCAGTTTCAATAGTAAACCATATATACTGTCTCTCTCTTTCACTATACATACATATATATATATATATATATATATATATATATATATATATATATATATATATATATAGATATATATATAGATAGATATAGATAGATAGATATAGATATATAAATACACACGCGCACACACACACACACACACACACACACACACACACACACACACACACACACACACACACTCACACACATATATTTAGATGAAACATTGAAACATGAGAAAAAGCAGGAGTGGATGTTCAGTACCTTACAAGGAAGAAGGTGTTCTTACCTCCACTTAGTGGACTGCAGTAGGCATTAATCACTTTAGATAAAACAAGAAGTGGGTTTCAGAGAGGAGAAAGTTAAGATAACCTTACTAACATCAAAACATAGGCTTGTTATTAGTCCGTAGAGATAGAAGTTACTCCTGCTGCTGTAAGAGCTATAACAAGGAGAGTGTACTGCTGCTACTAGAGAGAGAGAGAGAGAGAGAGAGATAAGAAAAAGCTGCTCCTGCTCTCACCAGGAGACTGACAGTTATAGTAAAAGAAAGATATTAGCTGCTGCCACCTGTAGATAGGATGTGGAATTAACATAGTCATTACTTGGGAGGGATTAGCTGCCTTGTATTGCCATCAATAGCTGGAGATAGAGTAAAAGTGGATGTTACAAAATACAGAGGATAGCTGTTCTTAACATCACAAGGAGTTACAGTAATACCAGAAAGGATATGTTCTAGTTTTTTCTGCCAAACTGATCTGGTATATGAAATAAAATCATTATTACTACATAAAGATTACTACAGTGGAAGTGATATTATCCTTGACGTTTCCAAGGGTTTGGTAGGTTAATTGCTCCTTCTGTTACCAAGAGCTATGATGTAGTGAAAAGTTAGTTATTTGTAATTCTAGCTACTTTTGCTTACACAAACAGCATAAATGTAGAGATGAGTATGTTAGAGTCGAAGGCAGTTTCAACCTCTGTCAGCAGTGCTAGAATAGACTACAAGCTGCTATAAAAGGCAGTTTAATAGAATGAAGCATGGTATTACATAACGTGCATTGAAGTCACTCCAGCTGCTTTTCAGAGTTAGACTGATGTAGTAACAAGGCTAAAGCAGCTTTTTAGTTTCATACTTGGCTAGCTAGCACTGTAGGCCATTTTAAGCTTAGCTAATTTCCCTTTCAATGGTGAAAATCAAACCTTGTACCTTGCATCTGTGATGTGAACACCATAACCATTATACCAACCCTCACCACCTCATACTAACTCCCACCATGTTAGCTCTTTTAGTTAAGACTACTACTGTAGGGGACTAATTGAGAATTAAACTATTACTGAATTGAAATGGGCATGTCAATAAAGATTAGTAATAACACAGACTGGGTTGTGAGTAGACTAGATAAATGCAAAGGAAGTGATAGCCTTTATTTGGGAAGTTAAGGTATCATAGATTTAAAGTATTCCCAAAATTAGAACAATAATGCTTATCTTCATAGTTAATCTAACTGCCACAGTGCATGTGACCAGACTGGATTACCCCTACATATGGATTACAAGGTAAAAGGGATCTGCAAATGAAGAGGAGGAACCTTGTTGTTATGAAGAATATATTGAAATGAGTTTGACCTCTAGGTATACTTTTATATTGCTATGATGAGAGTGCTTCCCTGGAAGATGTTATTGTGAGGAGTTTGTGAGGGTGCACCAATGTAGAAAAGTTCAAGGAGAAGGTGAGCTGAGTTTTTCTTTTTTTTGGTCGCATATTTTAAAGTACTGGAGTGCATGTGGATAGACAAGGTAAAACGTTAGTGACTCTTGATTCTACTTCCATCAGTGACGTTGATCAGATTGGCTAAAGGAAATAGATTTAATTTTATAACTGGAGATTAAGTTGCTGCAGTTCAAATGCAGAATATGGGAGACAATGATTAATTTGTTGAGTACTGCTGACCACGAACTGCTGATCTTAAGATGGAAATAGGAGTTCCTAGAGACATTTGGGCAAGGCATAGCACACTTACGTTTATAGCAGGTCATATCATTTGGCATATGAAATGAAGGGGAAATAATGGATGTTCATTGTGTTTCACTGTTGCAGTCATTACACTTGGGTTATCCTGCTGGCAGGCTACCCGCAGTCAGCCTGAATTCCAAAGTCTAGGTCCATCGTTGGTTACTGTTGCCTCTTCCCTGACGTCAGTGCGCCAGGGGTATAAAAGATGCAGCCAACACCATTTTCTTCAGTCTTTCTTGCCGTGCGGTGCCCGAAGCAAAAGCAGTTCGCAAGTGCCGGTCGGCCAACTCCTGAGATTTTCCAAAAATGAATTTCAAATCCGAAAAGTCTTCATTAAAGCTAAGTACCCCGTTGGGGAAACATTTTTCTTCCTCCTCTGCCTCTCCTCCCCAAGGTACTCCTAAATGTCAGACAAGAGAAGCCAAAAATGATTCTGATTGCTCCAGACTGGCCCCGCCAGCACTGGTACCCAATCCTAAAGAGCTTGTCTCAAGGCCCAGCCTGGACATTGCCTCTAATTCCTTATTTACTGACCCAACAAAACAATCAGATCCTGCACAGCCAACTCAGAACCCTAAATCTGGCAGCATGGCAGATAATGTAGCCATTCAGAACACACCTCTCTCTAAAGCAGTGATGGATGTTATTTTGGAGGCCAGGAGGCCTAGTACCAGAAAATCTTATGTAGAAAAATAGAAAAGATTCTGTGCTTGGAACCAAGCACAAGGAATTGACATGTTTGTACCAAATATTCCTCAGATTTTTTAAGAATATCGTTGACTCCCAAAGTATCCTCCAGCAAAGAACTCAGAAAACTCATCCTACACATGAGTTTAAATTTAGAGTGTTGCAAATAGTGAAAATTAGTAACAGACTAGGTGACAATGCTAACCATTTATTGGAAATCGAATTAAGTTGGATTTTTAAATCAGGAGCACATAAAGAACCAGGAATAAATAACTATGTGTCCCTGAAACCCATACTTGAAAAGAGAAAATAAGCTCTCTAAATAAACTCAGCTTTCAGTGTTAACACTACATGGGAAGTAGTTGATATGACAAGAAAGAAAGGTAGTGCCGTAGATAGCTATATTAACATAAGATGGTAATTCATTAACATAAAAATAAGATATGCTAGATTTATTTTTAAGCAGAGGAAGGAAAATTGGTATTAAATAGACCATTGATTACATAATGACATGACAGCATTCATTGATTGCATTTTATTTCTTCACAGCACATTTATTATTTTTAACAACATATTTTTTAATAATATTTTTCAATATACAATATATATTATGTTTCAATAATATATTTTTCATTTTGGTTCATACACTTCATGCACTTTTGTTATACATGAATCCAATATTACTTGAATACAAACAGAATTTAATATATTTTGATTATTTTTGAACTGATTTCTTATATATGTATAGCATATTATGTATTCCATATATTGCTTATTGTAATAAGACTTAGCCTGATGGAATGGTATTTATTTATTTTATTTATTATTAATTATGGTATATAATTATTTGAGTTACATTCATGAGATAGCCATGATGAAGTACAAACAGCCTCATGCTTATGTCTAACAACATAAATAAGCATAATTATATTAAATATTGAATGTTAATAATTGATTGCACATATTCATATAATGATAATTCTTTAGAATAAAAAGCTCCATTTTCATTGTTAAGAACTCATGATATAGTATGGCTTCCATTACATTTAATCTAGACAGCTAAAGAAAAAATGTTGGATCTAAATAGATAATTGTACATGAGTATATTATTTTTAAAAAAATAAATAAAAAAAAAAAAATAAATAAATAAAAAAAATCAAAATAACTAAAGGGCTAAGCACTTATGTATATATTTTTTATGCTATTTTTTATGTTATTAAAAGTTTTTTATGTTATCACAAGGATTTAACATTACATTCCCTATAAGACGGGTAATATATATTCATATATTTTTATATATTCTTTAGATATTTCATACATATTTTTTATGTTTTATATTTTTATATATCTATAAACAGCTGAGAAAGGTTATGTCGAGTGACAGCACACATAAGGCATCTATAGGTAGTGAGGCCTTCACGTTGACTTTGTTACGGAAGGCAAGTTAATCGTTTAATGTGGCAGAAATAGTAAAGACTGTTGCTTTAAATGTACAACTATTAAAGTGACGCCTTTGATGTTGATGTTATGCAACAAAACACAAAGCACGATTATGTCTATGGTTATTGAATGAATTTCAAGACTAATGAAGATTGTATATAGAAGTGAATTACTTTTATTCTTGTTAAATGACATTCTGCATAATGCATTTTTATATAATGGAGAGTTTTAGGTCAACTGTTTGTTATGCAGTGAAAGTCGATCTTTCAAAGAAATTTAAAAGTACTGTGGTTTTGAATGCATAATTATTATAACGAAGTTATAATATACATGATATGTAAGAAAATAGAAAATAAGACTATGGTCATTTATTGAATTCTAGACTAAAAATATTTTTTGTGGCAAACCAGATAACTGTGATAGGAGAAAAGTCATATAACAATGGTTGATTCATACTAGTGCATTGTATGCTTGACTTGGACAGCGCAAGAGGCTCCTTGGGATTTGCTTGGCTGATGTCAGCTGAAAATATTTTGGTTTTAATTAAGTAATTAGCTTTTTTGAGCTAATAGTTTTATTGATTAATTTTATTGGATGGTTCTCTATATATAAGAAGTACCTATATTTAGTAAAATTGATCTGATGAAGCGTGCACAGCGCACGCAAAAGCGCTTATCCTTGTATCTGGTTTTATTGGAATAAAAAGAAGATTTTATGGAATCATTCTCGTGGTGTATCCTTGCAGTTTTTCCTTGATATTCCTCAGATTTTACAATACCTAACTGAGATGCTGGACAAAGGCCTATCCTTTTCATCAATTAAAATCCATGCCTCTGCCATTTCAGCTCATTACAATACGGAACCACCAATTTTTTCACATCCATTGCTAAGACAGTACCTCAGAGGGGCCAAAAACATAAGACCTCCAAGGAGAGCACCAATACCTGCATAGGACCTCAATTATGTCTAGGAAAAACTCACACTGCCGCCTTTTGAGCCAGCCAATACAGCTGAAATAAAGTTCTTATCTTAGAAAACAGCTCTGCTGCTAGCAATAACCTCTGCAAGATGAGTCTCAGAGTTACAGGCACTCATGGCTGTGGAACCTTTTATCATTTTCCATCCAGACAGGGTTTCTCTGAGGACGAACCCGACATTTATGCCTAAGGTAATGTCCAGTGTGGCCCTTAACCAAACCATTCATTTGCCTACCTTTTATCCAAACCCACAGAATAAGGGTGAGAGACTCCTGCATTCTTTGGACATACACAGACAGGTACGCTTCTACTTAGACAGAACTAAAGCTTTCAGAAAGACTGAGCAACTCTTAGTAGCATATGCTGCAGGATCACAAGGAAAGGCTATCTCAAAGCAGACTATTTTGAAATGGATAGGCCACTGCATTCATTTCTGCTATTCACAACATGGCAAATCAGTGCCTAAGGGCATTAGGCCACACTCAACCAGAGCAGCAGCCACTTCAGCAGCCTTCCTCAGAGGAGTACCAACCAAAGACATTTTAGAGGCTGCAACTTGGAGTTCGGTGCACACTTTTACCAAGCACTACCACTTACCTCTCTACTCTAAATCCAGAGCAGGCTTTGCCACTGCAGTTCTGCAGGGCCTTATAGCCTCTCCTAATCCTATTTAGACCCAGCCACCCAACCTCAGCTTTGGGATTCAACCCAAGTGTAATGACTGCAACAGTGAAACATGATGAACATAGTACAGTTGTGTACCAACCATAAATGTTTTTTTTTTTTTTTTATTATTATTATTATTTTTTAAATAAAAAAAAAAACATAAATGTAGATGTTTGAGTGTATTCACTGTTGCAGTCCAGGTTACCCACCCACCATCCCCCTTTTATTTGCTGGAACTTATCTGTACTTCTCTATCCTATACAACCTATGTGATGTATTTGCTTGTAGATGAAGGAAATGTTTATTTTTGCGCATGCATACTTATTGGCATAATTTTCAGCCTACCAATTTGGGGGCACCTGACATCTGGGGCAAGAAAAACTGAAGAAAATGGCGTTGGTTGCATCTTTTATACCCCTGGTGAAATGATGTCAGGGAAGAGGTGACAGCAACCAACACCGGACCTAAACTTTGGAATTCAGGCCGACTGCGGTTAGCCTGCCAGCAGGATAACCGAAGTGTAATGACTGCAACAGTGAATACACCTGAACATCTACATTTATGGTAGGTACACAACTGTACTTTTCAGTTGCACATGTTTTGGATACCTTACATAAATGTAAGATGCCACTTTCTTCACAAGCCTGTAATTGTTATATCTTTAAGCTACCAAGAAATACATAGATGTAATTAATTCACAATGTAATATGGATTGAGAAGGGGATGAACTTCAAATATTATATTCATATGCTTGATAAGGTTATGATAGATGGTTTCAGTAGCTTGGCAGTAAAAGTTTGCTTGCCTGTGACTAAAAATCTTGCAAAGTATACTTTGTTGCTGTTTTCATAATAGGTTACATGCATCACATTCAATTTAAATTGAGTAATCATATGATACATAATGCTTATTTATCATGATAGAAGAGTGAAGGTTTACTGTAATAATGAATTATTTATTTTTTGTGGCAGTTAAACTGTATATAAATAATGGGGTGAGTCAAATATTTTTTATGAAAAGGCTGTTATGCATTGTTGTTATCAGTTTGTAACAGTACATACATAGCCCTGCCTGGATGCTGGAAAGTGAAAGCATGTACACTTAGAGTACAAGCCATGCATTAACAGGGCTAAGCATACATTGGGATGTAGTTATTCAGAGACTTGTAGTAGTATGAACTGCAGACAGTGGCAGATTGAATTCATAAGTCAGCTGTATAGATGATTTATCATATATGAAAGACTTTAATGGAAGTTCTCAAACATGGGTACATTTGTGGGTAAAATGGATTGTTTGTTATGGATTGCAAATGTGGACAAAGTTAAACTTTATAGAGGAGGGAAACTTGGTCTTAACCTGCTTATCAAAATGTTTTAGTTTTACAGTTTGTATGATATATTTGCAGTAGGAGTACTTACAAAAAGTAAGATGCCATGATCATGATACTGGATTTGTGAAACTATTAACTAGTTAATTCCTATAGCTCCATTTTGACATGCTAAGTAAAGAGCAACACATTTTGTACTATACTAATCAAGGGAAGTTCACTAAGGAAAACATATTGCTTGATTTTGTTGGTCTTATTTTTTTTTTACTTCTGAGGAGTCTGAAGTTCATAATGAGAATATAATATTTACAGTGCAGGGAATATGTGCTGTCAGTCTGTATTGAGGAGAGTGTGGGGAAAGCAACAGGTAACAAGGATTTTTTTTTTTTAATTTTAAGTACAAATGGACTCCACATATACATGACTTTTACTGCAGGAAAAAAGATGAAACAAAAGAAGACTTATTTTTAAAAGACAGCAGGTTGAGTCAGAAAGTAAAAGAACATCTGATGCACATTAGAATATTAAACAGAAGGAACAAAACTGTAACAGATAAAAAGGATGCTGAGATTCTACAGTTATATGAGGCATGAAGTAGAAATAGTTATGCCATGCAAGCAATACAAAGTAAGTCAATGTAGCATTACTTCACAATATGGAAAATCAGAGGCCAGGGTAGGTGAAGTAGAAAAAAGACATATAGTAGCATAAAGCAAATAAGCAACTGGTTAAATATTTAGTGGCTACATAATTATAGTTATAACCACAAATAGTCAAATCAGTTCTGCCTGGTGCTTAGCAGAGAGAAATAGAGCCCTGACTGCAAGTCAGTTGACCAGAGTTCAAATAGTGGACCTGGCATTACAGATGCCAGGCAGTAATGTGGGGGTAATGAAGGGGCATGACGATCCCATATCTCTGAGGAAGATGGAAGGGATTGTGTGAACTCAGGAATACACCAAGCAGTGTTATCTCCATGGTGAAAACTAGAGAGATCCCTATTTAGTATCAAGGAGAGGGTCAGAGCTGCTTGGAAGGAGTGCCCTGTGAGGGGCATCATCTGCTATCAGACCACTGCATACCCCTTTCAGTGTCTCACAAGGTGCATGCCAAAAAGGCAGGAGAGAAAACAAGAAAACCCTAAGGCAGCATCTTATGGCTGCCTGAAAATTGCACACTCCCATTTGAACTTTGAACTGGTGATAAACAATGAATGTGACAGTTAGCTTGGGGACAGATGATCAACAAATACCTCAGGCAAAGAGTACAAACAAATTTAATAATAAAACTGCTATAATGGTATACAAGAATGTTTAGGTTTTATATGGTTTAGCACTTTTATCTAGCAAGGAGACTTCTTCAGAACAAATGACAGTTGAAAGCAACTTCATGTAATGGTTTCCACATAATAAATTTTAAAATGAATTCACTTTTTAAATAATTATAACTAATATAAAGTGTTTAAAAACAGTGATTAGTTGAGATAGATAAAAACATTGATTAAATAATGACTAATAAAAACAATATTTTATTACAGTCTATTCCCTATGATGAGACTTTAACTGCAACACACTATTAATAGAAATAATGCTATTCAAACCAGGTACATTTGAGATATTTTGTCTCAACTGGAAATCCATCTAATGAGTTAAGAGAATGGCTTAATAAACACCTGTTTAGATGTTAAAATAACATCACCTATTTGAAAAAAAATCTAAAATAGTCATATACAAAGCCATGTCTAAAAGCATTTTCTCTTTCTGTTTTGTCTTTAGTATGAACCTATACAAGTGCTCATAGATACCCTGCTTTAACAAACTAAAATGCTTTGCATGTTTCACAAGGTAGACCACACTACTGGATAAACAAGAGTAAAGTCTGTTGACTCCTATGGACCTTTAAAAGCATGCTACTATGGTCAAAGATCCTGCTTGAATAAATCTACAATAATAGCAGAAACTGCATGGATAAGTGCCTATGGATTTTTCAGATGACTTATCTGAATGTATTTCATTTTGTAAAAGCACTTCAAAGTTTTTTTTTTTGTCTTTAATGAACAAATTCTGCATTTTTACCAACTACTTTAACCAAATTATTATGGCTTGTCAAGATGTTCCAATTTCTTCCAGAAACATATTCAATACATCTTACATTAATACTCTAACTGACTGAATAGTGGTTTACCACAATTTTGTTTTTGTGTTGTCCTTGCTTCCTGTGACATTCATCACTAAACTACTTCATGTTTCTCTACTTCTGGTGAAGTCCACTTGATGCGGATGAAAGCAATAAATACAAGTAATTTTTTATTAAAGGAGTGTGTTTCTTAGTACCTGATCGCCTTGGGGATTTATTGTTCATTTGTGCTTGAAGCAGCATATTTGGTGCTTTTGTTTTATTTGTGTTTCCCTCCTTCATTAAACGTATGTTCTGTACCTGTTTTACCATAACCTCTTTACTGAAATAACTTGACCTAAAAACAGCAAATTGTAAACTCAGAGTCTTCAGTCATCATTCATAATGTTCTAAAAGTTTGATTTCTAATGATCCTTCTTTTTACTGCCCAAGATAAGCACAAGTGGTTGTTTTTCTCTTTTAAGACATGTTAATTCACTGTCCTGTGATATTATTACACTTTCAGTGAATGTCTCTTTAGACACCCTCAGCCTTTCCAGTATTACCTTTTCTTTTCCAACCCTCTTCATTTATTTTTAAACTTTGAACTCCATGGCGAATAAATATTATTAGCACTGCCATCATAATCAGTAACCACATCTTCACTATGTGTGCTCAGATTATCACTAGCAATGTTTAAATCTTGACACATTTCCCATTAACTCATTACAGCCTAATGTGTGCTTCCAGGCATTTCTGCAGTTATCTCCTACTGACACCTCTAGGTGTCAAATATTTCTTGTTCATATTTGCATTAACAATTCCAAAAACATGCCTCACACAAGGTATCAGAAGATTTCATCTGAAAGCATACATGATGGCAAGCACAATTGTAGTGATATTTGATCTCTGTCTAATACATAGGATTATAGAATCATAGGAGGTTACTAAGCTAATGGCCTTGGGGCCCTTCCAAGCCTAGCTAAGAGTTTATCCCCAAAAAGAAACCTCAGTCAGTACCTGTCACCCCTGTCAATGAGAGACACAGGTGGAACCCCTGGGACAAATTTGTGGTTTCCCATCCACTCATCAAGGTTGTGCTTGAAGAGGGTCAGTGAGTTGTTCTATTTGACGTGTATGGGAAAAATATGAGAACAATCTGAGCATTCTTTGAAAATCTGGACTGTTGAGAGATATGTGAATAGTCAAAACTAATGGTTGCAGATACAGAAAGGGTTTCTTTCTGAAAAATGAAGGAATTTATTATGATGGCAGGAAAGCAACCGCAAGAAAACATACAACAACAAGAGCAGACATAGACGTAGGAAAACTGATTGTATGAGGAAAAAGTGAGTGAGAGGAAATCATAGCTTATTTTGTTTTATATTCATTCTCTGTTTAAACAAGATTTATATTTATGAAAGAAATGAATGCCCTTCATTATCTTGTCACCAAGATCGTAAGCAGGAAAAAGGGGCATAACGCATATAGTGACATTGGGTATTTAAACTAGGCACAATGAAGACTCCCATCAGATCAGCAAAGAGGCAGTTAATCATTGAGAACTCCAGAGAACATACTGCCTTTCCAGTTACCAAGAAGGCTGTGTGGGTTTGTTAATTTGGCCATGTCCTATATTGCAATACAGTGAGGAATATATCTTGTACAGTTTCAGGCCATTGCTTTGCCTAGACTGCCTAGTTATGAAGTTGATGGCTTTGGTTAAGATTTTTTGATTTATTGAAATCGGATCAGTTCAGTGCTTGTTTTTCTGCTTTGCAAGGGAATGGTCCAAATTTTAATTACATGGATGCATATTATATTGCTTCTTGGGATGTTTGGTTGGTTGCCTCACTGGGTATTAATGAATGCATCTATGCATTCTTTCTGTACGTCTCAGATTGTTCATTTGATTATACTGTGAGATCATGGTTCTGGCAGCTTTTAGATTGCTGACTGGGGAGTATTGACTTGGTCTGATGGTTTCCTGGGCTGCTATTGTCTTTCTTCAGGCTACTGTCTTGGGCCCTACCAGGCTTATTTAATTTACTTGTTCTTTGAGCACTGACAAACTCATTTCTTGTTAGCATTTAGTACCACTTGACTGCTCACAGGTTTACAGGTATTGGTTTCATGTCTAGACAATCTGTAGCAGGTCAAAACTCTGTTTTGTACATCTGAGTTTCATGTTCCTTGAAATGTATGTTAATTCAAAACCTGTTTTTAATTAATTTTCTAAGCTTGTAAGAATGATATTTAGAATCTGTACTGGATTTTCAAGATTTGCTCCACTGCTCTGCTTGGTTTGCCCGTAAGTTTTGTGCTATTGGGTTGAGAGATACATTTCTTGGTTGCTTTCATTATCAGTGATTCACTTTCCATCACCAGCCCTCTTACTGCTATGCTTTACAGATTATCTACTTAATTTCTTCTGCTTCCTTTTCCATGATGGTTTTCAGCCAGTATATTTTCTGCACATATACCCCAGAGATGTGTAGAACAAGGATATACTGGGACAGTACGCTGACCCTATCCATGAGGGAAAAGGGTGCAAAACTGGGAGTAAATTTGCAGTTATACATCCATTTGACCAAATTACATTTGAGTATTATAAGATAAGTGCTTTGCTTTATATGGAAGGGAAGCTGGTTACATAAAAGCAGAATTCTGTGAGATATATACCTATCACCCCAGCATGTCTTTTTAAATCACAGAAGAGATTAAAATCTCTTGACCCCATGTTTATGCCACTACTGGACTTGTAAATTTGTAATAGATATGACAGGATATGGCCTATTGAGAATCTATGCATAAAGTGTAGGTCATATTTATAATACTGAGGAAGGACAAGGTTTTCTGAGATGATCAGAGTAGTTTTCATGACTTAGTCCCTTAATTTTCTTAGTGAGAAAGTGTTGTGGTCATTCCACTTGAGAGAAGTGTTGGACAAGTGCAAACCAAAATGGGCCTTGTATTAGATGATCAGCCTAATGAAAGCCAAGTACAGTGGAATAGTTAAGTCCCTGGACCTGGATGTCATAACTTTAGATACAAGCTGTGCCATGAAAAAGGACATCCTTACAATAGCAGATATGTGGTGATCAAAGGACAAGTTGTCGTCATCATAGATTCACAAAACTCTAGTTATGTGATACATTTTCACAGGGTGTGTTGTCAATGTGACAGTTACAAGGTAATTCGTGCTTGCCAAAATATATGCTTTTACATTTCTTTCATGCAGTCTTACTTTATGGTTTTGACACCAGCTATTTGTTTCAGTTGCAATACCAGAAGGAACTGCTGTCTTATTGTTTAATAAGAAAGGAAAAAAGGCAAGGAAGCAAGCAGATTTGATGCATACTTTTAAATATAAAAGCTATAAAATGAGTGATACTTTCTCTGTCTGACATAAAATCCTGCACTTAATGCAAAATTAACATAAATAAATGTTCCATATGCTCATGTGCAGTATACATATAAATGGATATAACTATTAATCTGGAATATGAGCTAAATTAGGTCATATTAAGGCTTTAATATTGTTTTATTTCCTTAACGAAGAGCTAAATATTGCATTGTTTTAGATATACTGCCCACTTAAACTTGGAAAATGTTCTGGCTCCTG